>NC_056747.1:1369423150-1369580650 GCF_019279795.1 Protopterus annectens | reverse complement strand
TTTATTGTTATAAGATGAATGTGGGAGAGGTGGAAGGGATGTTCCAGACAGCTAAGGGCATGCAGAGCTTTCAGTGGTGGGTAAATGAGGATGACAAAACCTGGCAATTTTGTTGTAGCAGCTTTCAAGTTTGTATTTTATAGAGGATTGTAAATTGGTTAGAATTGGGGCTCCATAGCATAGGAAGGGCAAAAGGTAGGTTTTGGCTCGAGTAATTTTTGTGGGTGTGCTCAGAAAATGTTTGTTTCTGTATAGCATGCCTAGTTTTTGATTGGTTTACTTCATATTGCTTTGAATGTGGAGGTTAAATTTCAGATTATCACCTATTATGACTCCTACTAGTTTGGTATGGTAGATTAATTCAATTTCAATGCCATTTGCCAAAAAGCTTTTGAAAGATGTTTAGTTAGGGGTGTGAGCTTTTGGGGTAAAGAGGAGGAGTTTGTTTTTGAGAAGACTGAGTAAAAGTTGTTTTGTAAGCCAGGTTTCAAGGGAGAGGACGGCTTGTTGAGTGATTTCTTGATGGTGAGTTAAGGTGTTTGAAAAGCAGATGATGGTAGAATCATCCACATTTTAATTCAAAGTGCCTTCAGAAGTTGAATGTAGCTTACTAATATAAATATTGAATATTAGCGGGATAAGGATGGATCCTTGTAAATTCCCGTGGAAGTCGGAAGGTATGCAGAGATGGACCTTTGCCATTTTACACCTTGTTGCCTGTTGGCAAGGTAGCTAGAGAACCATTAAATAGATAGAAATGCTAGACCCATGTTGGAAAGTTGATTGAGAAGTTTATTGTGAGAGACCATGACAAAGGTTTTTGCTAGATCTGGAAATACTGCAGATACAAGTTTATTCGAGTTGTGAGCTTTATTGCCAGTGTCTGTAAATGATAGTAATGCAGTGTAGGTGCTGTGGTCTGGCTGAAATCCATGTTGCATATTGATGATTAGCTTGTTTTGTAAGAGATAGTGGACAAATTATTGATGTATACATCTTTCAAGGATTTTAGAGAGGGGAGACAGGATGGCTATGTGACAGAAATTTGTAATATCAGTGGAATGACCCCCTTTATGTATGGGGAAAATATAAGCCATTTTCTATAAGTTAGGGGCACAGAATTCTGTTATTAATCTATTAATAAGAATTCTGATTATGTATGCTATTACATCTGTAGGTAGATTTAAGTATTCTGGGGGAAGGTTGTCAGCTGAGGAGGAACAAGGTTTTAATTTATGTAGAAGCTTTTTTATGAGAGTTATAGAAAATTAGTTGAAAGGTAATGTGGGTCGAGACGTCAATGTGTGTATCGGAGAGGTTGCAGTTACGTGATCTATGTGAAGGAGATGAGCTAGGGTCTATGATGGGAGAAGTTAGCCTCATGGAAGGGGGTGTGTTATTGAAATAGGTAACTGTTTGAAGAGGGGGAATGTTGGGGTATGGGCTGAGATCCTTTTTTGTACCTGGGTTGATGAGACAGGATATGGAGGACCAGAATTTTTTACAGTTGTTTTTATGGCTGTCTTGTGGCTGAGTATAATAAGACTTTTTATCTCAATCAACTCATTTCTTGGCTTGGTTTCATAGCTGTCTGAATAGTTCCCATTTTTGTCATGTTTATTCTTTTGCCGTTTAATCCATGCTTTGTCTCTGTCTTTCTTAAGGAGTTTTCATTTGTTGGTGAGCCATGGGGTATGGCTGTTTTTAATTTTTTTTGTGCACTGTGGGTCTAAGGTGTCAAGAATATTTAGAAATGCTACACTGAAGTATTCAATTGCATCATTTAAGAGGAGTCTTTTTAGGATGGACCAGTTAACTCCTTTCAGAGCTTCAATGAAAGACTGGGGAAATTGGAGAGATTATGGGTAGTTTTGAGCTTATGTTCCTTTGTTAGTTGTGTAATACTCCTGTGGGTATAAGCTGGCAGGTGGTCAATCAGTGTATCAGGAAGGTACCTGAGAAGGTAAAATTAGATGGGTTGGCAACCAGAATCCATGCCAGGATAGATTGTTGGGAGCTATATTTGCCATGTTTTGTTGGTGTGTTAATAAGGTGAGTGAATCCAAAGAGTTTCATGCTGTTGAGTGCTGAATTTACAGATAAAGATGTCACCCAGGAGGATAATTTCATTTGTGATTG
This sequence comes from Protopterus annectens, assembly GCF_019279795.1. Lineage (NCBI taxonomy): Eukaryota > Metazoa > Chordata > Ceratodontiformes > Protopteridae > Protopterus > Protopterus annectens. The sequence continues at coordinate 1,369,578,511 of NC_056747.1, read as the reverse complement.
TATCTGCTATCCAGGATAGTATGTTTTCAAGTACTGGAATGTTCTGTCCTGGGGGATATATAGCACAATGCATATGCTCTCGGCTCTATTAAGTTTAAGGAATGACATTAAGATTTCTGCTTTTGCACAATTTGGGATTGTGCTTGCATAGTAAGTTACTGTCACCATATTTGGGAAGATTATAGCTATTCCACCTGCTTTTTATGTGTTCTTCAGAGCATAATAATATTATAACCAGGGCTAATATTTTATCATCTTCTATTTCAGGCTTTAGCCATGGCTCTTTTGTGGCTAGGATGTCTGCGCTGTGTTGGGCCGTCCAGGCATGAAAATCTGCGATTTTCTTGCACATACTTCAAATGTTTAGAGTGATTATTTTAAACTTTTAGGGTGTATTTTATGGTTTCAGGATTGACTGGGACCTGGCTTGGTGTGGACATCACCACACTGATGTATAGTGGAGAAAGAAGATTTGTTTATTATGGACTTTTAGCAGAGATGGGTAGAAGTGTTACCTTAACATTGGGACTGACACTTGTTTAGTATTTTAGCAGAGATGGGTAGAAGCGTTACCTTAACATTGGGACTGACACTTGTTTAGTATTTCGGGGTTACAACAGTGGAATGGAGTCACATGGGAAATAAGCCTGAAGAGTTCTTTGAGTAGCTCGTGGGAAGACAGTTGATAGGTGAGGATAAAGTAATGGTTGAGGTGTGTTTATTTATTACTACTACTGGTGGGAGTTAGGAATGCGAGGAGGAGGATGGATAAGGTGGTAAGAGGAAGGAAATAACATGATTAGTGTTGTAAAAGCCTTACAGTACAGTGTGATGAGGTAATGAGCACTGATAATAGTGCGGAGAAGAGGTAGGTTAGATAATAACATGATTAGTGTTGTTAAAGCCTTAAAGTACAGTGTGATGAGGTAATGACCAGTGATAATAGTGCAGAGAAGAGGTAGGTTAGATAATAGCATGATTAGTGTTGTAAAAGCCTTACAGTACAGTGTGATGAGGTAATGACCAGTGATAATAGTGTGGAGAAGAGGTAGGTTAGATAATAACATGATTAGTGTTGTAAAAGCCTTACAGTACAGTGTGATGAGGTAATGACCAGTGATAATAGTGCGAAGAAGAGGTAGGTTAGATAATAACATGATTAGTGTTGTAAAAGCCTTACAGTACAGTGTGATGAGGTAATGACCAGTGATAATAGTGCAGAGAAGAGGTAGGTTAGATAATAACATGATTAGTGTTGTAAAAGCCTTACAGTACAGTGTGATGAGGTAATGACCAGTGATAATAGTGTGGAGAAGAGGTAGGTTAGATATGGAAAACAGAGTGAGATCTGAGAAGGAATTTACAACAGAAGTGGGCGGGTCCATCGGTTCATAGGTAATTACTAGGAAAATAGCGCAAGAGCCTTTACAAGCCACGCCAATAATATCCAGGATATGACACTATCATATCTTAATTCCCAAGATATGGGATGGGGTTGTATTGGTGTAGTGGGTCTTTGAATGTTGGAGCCCTTAGTCATTATACAGACGGCCTCCCTCCATAAGGGACATAGGCAGTACCCTGGGAGTGACTGTGCAATTCCCCATCAATTTATCCAAATTCATTTTGAAGACAGTGAGGGGCGGGCTTTGTTTTACAAAGATTAGAAGTTTGTTCCATAGATGAGGTAGCCTTTGGGATACAAATATGTCTCTCCAACAAGTTCTGCTAGCATATCACAAAATCACAAATAGGTTTCAGGTCCATGGAACGCATTACCCTTGTATAATTTTTCTTGTGAATATATAACATTTTCATTAGGGCTGAATCAGAGAATGCCTTGAAGGTCAGACATAACTCTCCTCTTAATAAACTATATGAGATGGAGTACAGGGAGAGGGCCTTTAGTCAGTCTGCATAAGACGTGTCTTATGTTTTGTATTTTTTTTAGAGAGAAACCTCTGGGGCTGCTCTGGTTCATGGAAGTGCCTAGTTAGGTACATGCAGAAGGGAGCACTGTACTCAATTATAGACCTGAAGAGGGCCGAGTACAATGGCACTATGACTTCCTTTGAACTTGATGCCTTGCCTTTACTTAGAAGTTGAGCCACACAGAAGCATTTCCTTACTATCATATCTACCTGGTGGTCAAAGTTTAGGTTACTATCTATCTGTGTTTCCAGGTCCCTCATCACTGAGTCTACTTTTAAGGATGTGCTATCAATATTATAATTTGGAGGGATGTCTGATTTACAAATTGGACTGCTGCTTGCACAGTCAGTGAGCAGGCTATAGTAGTGCACAGTCAGTGAGCAGGCTATAGTAGTGCACAGTCAGTGAGCAGGCTATAGTAGTACACAGTCAGTGATCAGGCTATAGTAGTGCACAGTCAGTGAGCAGGCTATAGTAGTACACAGTCAGTGAGCAGGCTATAGTAGTACACAGTCAGTGAGCAGGCTATAGTAGTACACAGTCAGTGAGCAGGCTATAGTAGTGCACAGTCAGTGAGCAGGCTATAGTAGTACACAGTCAGTGAGCAGGCTATAGTAGTGCACAGTCAGTGAGCAGGCTATAGTAGTACACAGTCAGTGAGCAGGCTATAGTAGTACACAGTCAGTGAGCAGGCTATAGTAGTACACAGTCAGTGAGCAGGCTATAGTAGTGCACAGTCAGTGAGCAGGCTATAGTAGTGCACAGTCAGTGAGCAGGCTATAGTAGTACACAGTCAGTGAGCAGGCTATAGTAGTGCACAGTCAGTGAGCAGGCTATAGTAGTACACAGTCAGTGAGCAGGCTATAGTAGTGCACAGTCAGTGAGCAGGCTATAGTAGTACACAGTCAGTGAGCAGGCTATAGTAGTGCACAGTCAGTGAGCAGGCTATAGTAGTGCAAAGTCAGTGAGCAGGCTATAGTAGTGCACAGTCAGTGAGTAGGCTATAGTAGTGCACAGTCAGTGAGCAGGCTATAGTAGTACACAGTCAGTGAGCAGGCTATAGTAGTGCACAGTCAGTGAGCAGGCTATAGTAGTGCACAGTCAGAGAGCAGGCTATAGTAGTGCACAGTCAGTGAGCAGGCTATAGTAGTGCACACTTAATTCTTTAAGTATAATTCATTCTCCACGTTTTCTCCAAAAGAATCAGTAGGAGATATTAATAGGTGCAATCTTTATTCTCTGTGCTAAATGCCATATGTACATTGTTTCTTTCATTAACAAAAAAAGAAGGAACCTGGAAACATTAAATGAATTGCATTGGGCTGTTGCTTGGGCGGTCAGTCAGAGAGCAGACTAGAGTTATACCATTGTGTGCACACTTACTCATTACTTAGTCTGGCCATCCCTTCAGTTCAGTCAGAGACTTGTACTCTGGTCACTGTGTTGGCACTGGAGTGGACAGCCAAGCTCAGCCAGCCAGTCAGCACAGCATAGTAGCACTAACTTTGTATTAGTTGGTTGGTTTCATCATCTCAGTTGGTAATGTTGCTGGTAGCAGTAACTTTCTTTCTTTTTACAGGGCAATAAATCGTTACAGGACATGTACCATGCAATTTTATACCTGCTGCACCTGCCAGTGAGCCAGCCGAATTACTTACAAGTTGGTTGGAGGGGGTGGGTAGTAGAACAGACCAAATGAGTGGGATCATACATTAGTGTAGTGTAGTACTCTGTATATGAGCATAGGACAAGAAGAAAGGTGGGAAGGAGGACACAAAACTTTTGATTTTTAACCTTAAAAAAGTTTTAAAAACACACCAATTTCAAAAATAAAAAAAAATGGAACAACCTCTCCTGCTTTTCTACTTGAGAATGGAAGAAGCCAGCCACTTCCAAAACAAATCAACATGAGGGTTACATGAGTTGCCTGCTTAGCTAAGAGGATGCATGTGTGGTATACTGCAGCAACTCACACAGTGATTGAAACAGGTGGACACATCAGAATTCTCAAATAAAAATTAAGGAAAATGTTTATGTTTTTCAGCCCCCCCCCCCAACTCATTGGGCCCTAGGCAACTGGTTGTAATGTCACATCATATACATACAGCTTCTTTGTTGATCTGTCCCCTCTGATGTGCTTACTAATGTTAATCTATCACCAGTATGAACAGCAGTGGGCTCATAGCAGGACCCTGATGCACAACCACTCCCACTGGGAACCCATCTGTAAGTCCAAACACTGTTCGTACTTGATATATTGGGTCCTTGTACATAGCCTGCACTAACTCTACCAATGTTTCTGGGACTTTAAGCCACCATGGGATTTCCCAAATCAGCTTTCTTCAGACATTGTCATATGCTTTTTTCAAGTGTAGGAATAACAAGTTGTACTCTTTCCTCATATCTAGCATTTTCTCCATCATCTGTCTGCCTGCAAACATCAGGCTGGTTGTACTGCATCCTGATCTGAATCTGAACGTCTCCTTTCTCATCATATTTTTTACTGCTCTGCATTCATCAATCAACCTGTCCAAGTTTATAACATTTCATCTAAGCTCATTTGCTGAAGCCCATTTGATCTAAAACTCATTTCGTCTAAAGTTGATTTCATCACAAACTTACTTCACAACAAATATACCATGAAATGACTCTCTGCACCTCCACACACCCCCCTTATTTATATCTTCTAACTCAATGGTTGCTGAACCTCAGTGAAAAATATTACCAGCACACACAGTGAATAGTCATCTACAAATCTGGGGGTGCAACATTACTTTCTAACCATTAGAATCCACACATAATGTGCTAGATTCACTTTTCTAATAACTTCTACGAAAAAAAAATGACACCATGAAATTGCTTTACTGTTTTGATGAAATTAGTTTATATTAAATGAGTTTCCAATCAAACGGGCTGGATGAAATGAGTTTAGGTGGAATGAACTCTTGATGAAATGATATAACCCCACCACTGCAGCCTTTTCCTGCAGTGTGACAGGAGTCCGATACTTCTAGACTGCCTATGGCTGTCAATGTCTCTTTTCTTCTTCCAGCACTATAATACTATAATACCTATTTTCTAGTCGTCTGGGTTTCAAAAATAAAGACTGGCCAAAACAGGACTGCCATGATGGTTTGTAATTAATCTCCAACATCTTGTTTATGGAGATGTGCAAAAAGATACATCATAGGAGGGTTACATTTCATCTGAAGAGTAAAACAGGAGCTGAGTTTTGAAAGTCTTAACGCAGAGGTTACATTGTATACATACAAGTAATTTGCAGTGTCAGTGACTTAACAGCTAACACACTCACCTTGAATCTAGATGATCAAAAGACTGTGGGTTCTACTTCCACACTAGGTACATGGTTTTACTTTTCCAGTGCTGACACTCCTGGGTGTGCCATCCTTCAGATAAGATGTTAAAATGAAGACCCATCTGCTTGAGTTGGAGGTAGTCGGGTAGATGTAAAAGATTCCATGGCACTTATTAAAAGAGTAGGGGGCTTCACTTACAACATTATATAATATATTGACATTTAGTATAAACACATTAAACACATTAGCAAAGATATGTACACAAATGAAAAAAAGCATTTGCACCATATAACAGAAAAATTAAATAGCATATAGTTAGTATTATCTTCTGTGTACTTTAAAAAAGTAGGGGAATTTCATGGTGCCATGGCCAAATGAATACCACCTTGCATTTCCCCTGAAAATAGCCACTGGCCTATTGGGAATAACCTGGTCAACAAAGTATAAATAAACAAAAGCATAAATAAATAAAATAAAATAAGGGATCTGACTTTTGCAGGTCTAAAGCAGTTCCTATAAGTAGAAACAGATCAGTTTTAGAGGCACTTGCCAATGCCGCTGACAGCACGCATTACAGACGACAGACTGAAAATGTCATGAGAGAGTATGAGGAAGTCATCGACAAACCAAAATATTTTTGCTGACATATGTAAAGAAATGTCAGTCTTGTATTTTGAAGGTATTTCTGATATGTTACACAAGGGGTTGTATCACTGGAAAGAAGGCAGATAGATGCCTCTTACCCTTATCTTTAGGGAACAGATCATCACTGGTCTCTCAAAGGCAAAAAAGACAGCCTCCATGGGACATGATAATATCAAGAAGGTCTCACCCAAACAAATGACTGGTGCCAGAAGCATGGCCTAAAACTGAATACCAAAAAATGCATCATCATCACCCCCTTTGGGTAGAGTGACGTCCCCACAAATTATCACATTATAACAATGTCCTAAGCACGCAATCAGTCATGAGGCATTTGGGCACCCAGGTTGATAGCAACCTAACTTTTGACCACCATGTTGCTTCTGTTATATGGAAAGCTTTCTACATGGCCGACCTCATAAGTAAGGGTATCACATCCAGGGACAAGGAGGTTATAACATCCCTGTATTCTTCTCTTATAAGGCCCATTATTGAGTACAATGTCCATTTTGGCATGTACCTCACAAAGCACATGCAGCAGCTGAAGAGACCACAGAGGTTCCTCACCAGCAGACTCCAGGGCCTCAAACATCTTTCCTACACAGATAGGTTAAAAGCCCTGTTCCTCTACTCAGTCTCATACAGACTCCTCAAAGGTGACGTCTGTCTGGCATACAAAGCAATCTCAGACCCCGTCTTGATGGGACTGTTGCATATCAGCAAGTCAAGTCCCACTTGAGTAACCCACACGCACGACCTCAACCTGGTGTGTGACATCAATAGGACTCATTGGTGGGACAGATTTGTGTCCCAGAGACTCCCCCATCTGTGGAATAGACTCCCTCTCCATGTCAAGCAAAGTACCTCATTATCCCTTTTGCTAAAACTGTTTTTATTGATTTTAATACTTATATCTCGATTTTCACTTTAAAATACAAATTGAAATAAAAATAAATAACAAACAACACAATCTGTTAATAAACGACTATTTACAAAGGTGTCTGTCACGTGATCACATCCCATTTGCTTATAAAAGACCTTTACCTGTTAATTATCTCTTTTTAAGCACAACCTGGATAACTGGATGGGAAACAGAAAATACTCCCCTGGGATTTCACCTGTGTCCCTGCTGGACAGGGGCATCGGGTGCTGACTTGTCTAAACATGGGCTAAACTCTTGGCTAGGCTTATAAGGGCCTTAGGGCCAATAGCCTAGTAACTTCCTATGATCCTATATGGATGAAGTCCTTATTCTTATGAGTAGTGAAGTCAGAGTTAATACGGTAAGAATGCGGCATAAACAGCTTTTGTTGCTGTAATGGTGACTGAAAACAATAAAAAGGAAGTAATAGTTTCCCACAATTACTCCCAGGGTCCAAAATATAGAACGCAAACTTGGAACCAGAACAAAAACCTTCTGAATGCTGCTGGTTAAAGTAAAACTCCTTTAATGGATGAATGTCCAGGATACAAAGCCACCATAAAAACACTGTTGTTGCTGTGGAGTGCTTTCGTACACCCTTTTAGGTGAACTTCTTCAGAACAATTAAAAACAATCCAAATGCACTTAAATACCTACACAACATGATTGTCAATTAAATAATTACATACTCCTATAAATATTTAAGGGAACATACTTCTCCCATTATATTACATAATGTTTCATCTTTAACAAAGGTGCTACAGAGCAACTATCATTTAAGCCAGGGTATACTGTTGCTCTCAATCTGATTTGCCATCTAGTTTCCTTTAGATTTAAATTATCATTGGTCACTTTACCCTGCATGTCTTTTTGTATAGAATCTAATACAAAGAATTTGAACCCATGTGTGTTATTCTTTTGAATATGTCTATACTGGGCATATTACTCCCAGGCTATTTGATCAAATTCCTTTTTAACGTTGATCAAAACAGCTATGCCCAGGGCCTGATTTTTAACTGCCTAGATAATGCCTACTATGTATAGATTTTATATGGTCTCTGTTTGTCTTGCCTCATACAAAGCCAGTCTGATCAGAATTAGAAAGTTAACGCTGCATGGACTGGATTCTGATTTTTCATGTGGTTTGACATCAGCATTTATATAGGAAATTTGTCTCTGTTTGTTACTAATGAAGGATCCATACTAGGTCTGGGGAGGACTACTATATGGTATTAATACCCGGTAAACAAATGTTAAATAAATAATTATACAACCCCCCCATTAATATTCCAAAATGGGCACGCTGATTGGTCAGCATGCCCATTGTAAATCAGACTTATACTAATGGAAGACAGTCCGGTCGCCCGGACTTTTTCCATTAGTATAAGTCTTTTTTTTTGTGTTGGACAGCAACGGAGAACGGAAGAGCTTCGTTGCTGTTATCTTGCTATGTTAAAAGAGTTTAACATAGCGAGATATCTTAAAAAAAGCAACAGAGATCTTCCTTTCTCTGTTGCTTTTTTTAAAGCTTGGTGCAAATCATACCTCTCAACAGTACAAATTTTTGCAGAATGTCCAAATTTTTGCCTCATATTTTTGGTGTGTTTTTCATAAAATTTTGGTTTTCTGGCAAATTAGTGGCAGATCATTAAAGACTGAAGTTAGAAAATAATGACAGAAATTTGAGTTTCGGACTTCATACCCTTCAGAAAATTCATGCTAATGCAAATCCTGTTTTTCTATCAACTTTCTAATTATGTAAGAGAAATATCTAAAAATTCTCCCTCTTTTTGGGCCTTTGTCCCACTTTTATTTATGGCTTTTCCAGATTTCTTGCTTTAAGATGTTGATGGATATGGTGCAAATACAGTAGTAAGTTTTCATTCATGGTCACCCCAATTCGTTTTTGCCCTTTCATATCTTCCAGTTATCTGCCTCCTGCTAAATTTAGACTGTTTGTAGTGCTCAGGCAACCCCAACCTATTTTCCAACAGCCATTGTTTGCTGTCACTTGCATTATAAACTTTGCTTTTGCCACTATAATACAACATTAGAGAAAAATCTAGTACTCTAGATGGCTGTTTCAGTGCCCCTGTGGGTAACAAAGGCATAGTCACGGATTCTTGATTGAAGGTCTTGCCATATTTTGCACAGAGACTCTACCTTCAAGTGTTTCTGCAAAGTTGTGATTTATTTCTGTCTCTGGTGATCTGTGAAGAATCTGTAACTCTTAAGTGTGCTCTTCACAATAGTAAACGTACACATGCAGAGGTGCTCATTAAGGGGTACAAGTGTCCATTTCCTAGGATACAGGGTACTGGTGATGGGGTACAAGTGGCTATTCTCATGCATACAGGGTACTGGTGATGGGGTACAGGTAGACATTCCCAGTCATACAGGGTACTGGTGATGGGGTACAAGTGGCTATTCTCATGCATACAGGGTACTGGTGATGGGGTACAGGTAGACATTCCTAAACATACAGGGTACTGGTAATGGGGTACAAGTGGCTATTCTCATGCATACAGGGTACTTTTTACGGGGTACAGGTAGACATTCCTAGGCATACAGGGTACTGCTGACGGGGTACAAGTGGCTATTCTCATGCATACAGGGTACTGGTGATGAGGTACAGGTAGACATTCCTAGGCATACAGGGTACTGGTGATGGGGTACAGGTAGACATTCCTAGGCATACAGGGTACTGGTGATGGGGTACAGGTAGACATTCCTAGGCATACAGGGTACTGGTGATTGGGTACAGAGTACTGGTGATGGGGTACAGGTAGACATTCCTAGGTATACAAGGCACTGGTGATGGGGTACAGGTAGACATTCCTAGGCATACAGGGTACTGGTGATGGGGTACAGTTAGACATTCCTAGGCATACGGGGTACTGGTGATGGGGCTATATGTGGCATCCAGCCTCAACTGCCAGTACAGTTCCCTAGGTTCGGGGAAACTTGGTTACAATATAAGGAACCGTAGTGGCAGTTGAGGCTAGATGCTAATTCTCTCCTAGTTTTAGATGGATGTTTATCCATCTAACCAGTATTACATTTACATACAGCCAAATTATGATATATAATAACAATTTTTTAGAAAATGTTTTACAACAAAGAAATTTTTTTATATTTTTTGGAGTTGATATTTACACTATCATATAATAAGTTTAAAGTATTCTTACATCTTTAGTATTTATATTTCTTATGAGGTATATATTTTTTCATTTTTTAAGTTTTCTCATGTAATTTTCCATTCTAATAATTGGTTTTCAAGTGGAACAAATGGGGTGGTTTGATATGTAATAAGCATTTACAAGATTGTATGGAAAAAGGAGTATTGTCTCTTTAAAAGTTTTATAGGGGTTGTCAACTAATTATTCACTGTTTTTGCATAAAAGGAAGTGACAAATGGATGCATTTAGATTCTGAGGAAGTCACGTATTGTATGGGGATAAAAGCACTTAATCTGTTTAATAAAATCTATTTTACCTTCATGAAGGCTGCTTCTCAGTAGTGATTGCTTTTGTGGTTCTCTTTAGCATTGCTTTTGTTCCTTTTTGTTTACCTGTTGTTGTGTTGCCTGATATGGTGCTGAATATCCATTCTGAAATGCTTTAACAAGTTCACATGCTCATTTCTATTGAAATGTGTCTCCTGTTGCACCCTTCACTTTGTAGTATAATTTGGTACTCTTTGCTTTTTATCTCTACTTGTATTACCACTTACATTGCATGATAAAATTTGCAAGACAGGCTTTCTTATTAAAAGCTATTACTTTGACATTCTCTGCATGACAGTTATTTGGAATATATGTTTCCAACTTGTGACTTACATGCAGATTCTAATGCTTTGCTGGCTGAACTTACATGCCACACTTTCCCAGACTTTTTGGTTCAATAAAAACACTCGAGAAGAAAAAACGAAATATATTTTCATTCCCACAACCCCTTTCAGTTCACAGCAAACACCACAAAACTATACAGACTTTACCAAGTAGACAGCTGCACCCACAGGCTTCAGCCATTCTAAAGTTAGGGTTAATCTTCCTGGAAGCACATGCTAGAGCCTGCACTCCCTCTTGCACAGATACTATCTGTCCTTGTCTTTGTCTATTTCCTTCCCATATGTAAAAAACAACATGCATGCTCTCATTAAAATCATTTAGCCTTAAGAAAAAAATGTCACCGGCTACCTACAGCTGAGTAAATTAAATTATTCACTATTATATTAATACTGAATGACATAGGCTAAACAGCAAACAAACTGGACTACGGTGCTTACACAGTCAAAACAAACTCAAAAAGTCACCAAAGCACTTGGGAAAAGCCCATGAAGACCTCTTGGTGTGATAAAAATATATTTAATGTTCACTCACACAGCACATTCTTCTCTCATTTCCTCTTTAACTGCCTCTACATTTAAACTTACCATCTCCCACTGCAGGTATTTGCTGTTTGGGGAAAAAACGTTAGTTTCTCAAATTCAAGAAACAGCTCTTTTCAAATGCTAAAAAGCTAACATTTTTCACACATGCCACTTTTTAGCCTGTTTGCTTAGAAGGTGTTTTACCTCATTTGTTTGCCATATACATTTGCCACATGGCCTCTCTAAAACTCCTCAGCCATCTTACTAACTACCGAAAATATCACTTTATTAATATACCTAGGCATTTGGTTTGACCCTTTCCTAAATTTCCAACTCCACCTGGACTACACACATACACACACACACACACACACACACACACACACACACACACACACACACACACACACACACACACACACACACACATACACACACACACACACACACACACACACACACACACACACACAATCCACTCTGTCCTATTCTGGGCTGATAGGATATCCCCTTTTCTATCCACACCCTGAAGAAATGCCATGCGTAAAGGTATCTCTTACTGGCTCAGCTAGAAAACTGTTTCCTGCTAATTGTTGCAGCCTCTAAAAATGTATCCACCATTCAGTCCATTACGGATGCCATTTGCAGATTCATCACTCTTTCTCCAAGAAATGAACACCACTTCTAGCTAACTGGTTACATGTGAAACAACTTGCTGATTTTCTAGTTGTGTCTCAACTAATGTAACTTACCAAGAATGACACCTTCCTCCCAGTCGCTTCCACACTATTCAGAGATGCACCAGTATATAACCTTAGACATCTTAACCACTTATAATCTTCGCTTCCAAGCCCCCAATGTAGGCTTCACTGCATAAATCATGCTTTCTCAGTCCTTGGTCCCAAACTATGGAAATCTGTCCCTTCTTTTCTTTAAGATCATTCTTCTTAACCCATTTTCAATTTACAAATAAAAGCATATTTCAAGACTCTAGGAAAATGCAACTGCAATCTCTCTGGTCATGTAACTTAAACTCTGTATCCCCTTCTTCCATCTACATACCTTGCTCTGACTCTGTTTTTGATTGTAATTCTTTTCAGCATGCCATCTTTGATTTCTATTCTATATATAATGCATGTATGTAATGTTTTTTTTTCACTCACTCTGTATATAAAATTATTTATCTATTGCTTTTATTTCCTCAAGCCAACTATGATATTCATTTTATATACAATATATGTATATATTGCATTCACTCTATATATGATGTCATGTAACTATTGTGTTTTTCCTGGACTGAGACTGAAATGGGTCAGTGGGATCAGTGATGTACCCCAGGTAACAAATTCAAAATGACGTAAATTAAGAACATTTGTTTATACTTCCACCTGTATGAAAATAAGGAAACAATTACAAATTAATAACATATTTTGCAACAGTTTTCTTGTGCATTCTCATTTTCAGTCATTCTTTCCTTCACTTCAACGTCTGATTTTTGCATTTTTTATCTGCTCATCTGAATATCTGCTTAAGGGTTCTTCTATTCTTTTCAGCCTTCTGTCATTTCACTTTATATATTCCCCTAGCATATTGCATATTTTAAACACCTCTGAATGAATTTGATTTATTTTTTATTCTAAATTACTGGAAGATATCTCCTGTACCAAAGCTGAAACCTGAGCTGTTTTTGTTGAACAGCTGCAAGGTTCTTCTCTGACAGAGTTTTATCCCTCTACTTGTTCTTATAATTTACAAATGACTAGATTTTACCAAAACTGTTAGCCTTCACTGGCTTTTTAACACAATGTTTCTTTTTCACACTGATAAAGCTCTAATCGGCAGGGTTTTTGGGGTGCAGACATCTTGGAATCTGTACTCAGACCAACTGTTGGGTACAATCCCCCAATGAGATGTATAATTCTAGACAGAAGATTATTACTCTAAAGTCCCTGAACTACTAAGATAGGTTTGAAACTCTATCTTTTACTTGGTTTTTTTACAGACTTTTGCAAAGTGATCTGTGCCTTGCAGTCTATATCATTAGAGACTCTGTCCTCCTTGATCTGCATTTTTAAAAATCAGATAACTTCCACAAATACTAGAATGAGGGACTTAAATCTTTACCAGCACATGAATAAAATGTGCTGGAGAGACAAGTGCATTACCCAACAGCTACCTTACCACTGGAACAGACTTTCCCTGCAAGTTAAACAAAGTGGCACCCTAGAATGCTAGAATCCTTCACATTAAACTGGATGATGGGCTAGGTTCTCATAAATCCTTCAGATTAAAACTGGATGATTAGATGGGTTCCCATAAATCCTTGAAATTAAAACTGAATGAGTGGATGGGTCCCCATACATTTCTTCAGGACTACCTAAATTGTCCTTCTTTGGCAGCAGTGTAGGTAACGTATGAAGGTGGGTATTGGCAAGGTGGCCCAACTACAGTATATTTCTTATGATGCTATGATCTGGTATGGCATCTAGCTAATGTCACTCAAATGCAGCTGTTCCTTAATGCACTTCTGTATACAATATTTGTATCCAAAGTACACCCTTATGTTAAAGTTTGTTTTACTAATGTATATACATTTGTGTAACTATATTGTTATTGCTTTATGACCTATACTGTGCATAACATGCTCCTTGCACCAGCCCACCTACCCAATTAACAAAATTAATAAATAACTGTTGCATCTCTCCAGTACCTGTCTTCAGCCTTGTAGATAGTTTCTCTGTAATCACTGGAATTTGTACCACATCTTAAAGAACTTTCTGATTTAACAAATCTTCCTTGCATTTATAAATAACAGCTTCCACATCATATTAATGAAGTGTAAATAACAGTGTCCATATCATATTAACAAAGCGTAAATAACACCTTCCACATTGTATTAATGAAGTGTAAATAACAGCTTCATATCGTATTAACAAAGCGTAAATAACAGCTTCCACATCATATTAACAAAGTGTAAATAACAGCTTCCATATCATATTAATGAAGTGTAAATAATAGCTTCATATCGTATTAACAAAGTGTAAATAACAGCTTCCACATCGTATTAATGAAGTGTAAATAACAGCTTCATATCGTATTAACAAAGCGTAAATAACAGCTTCCACATCATATTAACAAAGTGTAAATAACAGCTTCCATATCATATTAATGAAGTGTAAATAACAGCTTCATATCGTATTAACAAAGTGTAAATAAAAGCTTCCACACCGTATTAACGAAGTGTGAATAACAGCTTCCATATCGTATTAACAAAGTGTAAATAACAGCTTCCATATAATATTAACAAAGTGTAAATAACAGCTTCCACATAATATTAATGAAGTATAAATAACAGCTTCCACATCACATTAACAAAGTGTAAATAACAGCTTCCATATCGTATTAACAAAGTGTAAATAACAGCTTCCATATAATATTAACAAAGTGTAAATAACAGCTTCCACATAATATTAATGAAGTATAAATAACAGCTTCCACATCACATTAACAAAGTGTAAATAACAGCTTCCATATCATATTAATGAAGTGTAAATAACAGCTTCCACATGTCTGGTGTCATTCAAAGGGGATCCAGTGTCTGTCTGCCTGGGATGACATGCTTGACAAGCCACGCTGCTTCGCAAGGGACGGCTTGCACCTGTCACCCCTGGGATTCCGGATATTGGCTAAGGCTCTTGCCACCCCATAGTGCCTTTTTTAGGCAAGGCTCAAATTCTAAACCCACCACCCTAGAAAACAAAAATGGGAAGAAACTGAGGGTAATGCTGCTCAATGCCAGAAGTCTAAATCTCAAAATGCATGCACTCGAGGCCCTTCTCAGTATGGAGAACATCGATGTCTGTGCTGTAACTGAAACCTGGTTCAAGGCTCCTGAGAGCACCCCGGCACTATTAGGTTTTACCTCATATCATGCGTTCCGCCCCAAAACCCGGACCACACCACAAAAGGAGGGTGTATCCATATTCATAAAGGATACCCACACCTCCAGGTTGGTGGCAACACTAAGCTTCGGAAACCATCCAGGTGCAACTAACCATAGGCAAAACTGCTCTACAAATTGTAGCATGCTACAGGCCACCCTCTCAAACTCAGGAACCCACACAGCCTTCCTGAAGACACTGGAGGGTATAAATGTATCTCCAAACACCATCATATTGGGTGACTTCAACTACCCGGTCATAGACTGGGAAATATTACCAAGCCCCACCCCAGCCTAACGGGTTCCTGGAGAGTTCATAACTAGATCGCCATGGAACAGCTAGTCACTGTCTCTACGAGGAGAAATATACTAGATCTCATTATCACAAACATGGGGACAAAATGCTCCACTGGAAGCGATATCCCCATTGCGAGGATCTGATTATAACCAATCTCACTGGAACCAAGCATCCTCACTCTCAATCTTCAAACAAAAAGACCACAGTGAAAGAACTTCTAAAGCAAACTTCACGCTACTCAAGACTGGTGGTATCCTTCAAGGCCCCTGAGCCAGTGGAAACCACAACCTGCTGCCGCGGAAGCTCTTACAAATGCCTTCTATGAACACCTCCAGGACTGTACATGGATCAGGCAATCCCAAATAAAACCAAAAACTCTTTCCACAAAGGGCAAACGCCCAGTCTGGTGGACCCAGCCATTAACAAACTTGCCAACAAGAGAAAGCTATTACATGATAGAACAAAATCCATAAAAGCTAAGTCACCCCCTGATCATTATTAGTAAAAAAACACGGCACCTGCTAAAATCAACTAAGTCCAATTTGAGAGAAAAAAATTGCCAGCGGATCTATCCAAAGTGGACAATCATGCAAGGGCCTTTTTTCAGCTATGCGTTAGGAACCCGGTGGAAAACTCCCAGATATGCCTAGAATTAGTCCAAAATGATACAAAAAATCACTGGAACCCACATGACATTGCCAACATACTTGGGCAGACAGGTTCAGTGTAAACTTCACCCCTCTCCCCCCAAAAAGGAGAGATGAACTCATCCCAGCAGGAGTGTATCCCTCCCAGACATCCTTCAAATGCGCAGGTGAAAGCTGCCTCTAAAGTTTGCTAAAAACACAGCATCAATGGGACCGGATGGTGTCCCCAGCTGTGTGCTACACGGAAATAAATGAGGAATTAAACCCGCATTATAAGGCAGCTGTTTAATCTCAGCCTTACCACAGGATACGCGGGCCTCCAAGGAGTGCAGACGGGCAACTGTGGTCCCACTCCAACAAAGCTAGCGTGCCTCTACTGACCTCTGGTAAATTTTCACCGCTCCTCCATAAGCTTAACAAGTCTAGTCTGCAAAGCTATGGAGAGGATCAGTGAATGGAGCTCATAAACAAAGATATAGGGACTTGGCAGACATTGGACCCAACCCAGTTTGGCTTTCACAAGGGCAGATCATGCCTTTGAACTTGGTCGACTTCTTCAAACAGTCACCAAGGCCATTGATGAGGGAAAGGCAGTCCATACAGCCTACCTTGACCTCGGCAAGTTGCTGACACAATACCCCACTCGTATTGTAGAAAACTTACCAGGCTTAAATGTAAAACCCATATGTCACAAGATGGGTTGCAAACTGGCTTAAGGACAGAACCCACAGGGTTAGAGTTGCTGGCGCTAAGTGTCAGACTCCAAGCCGGGTCACAAGTGGTGTCCCACAGGGCTCGGTCCTTGGCTCCCCTATTGTTCGCATCTACTTCTCAGAAGTACAGGCCAACATGGGGAGGACTTTATTGACAAAGTTTGCAGATGACTGCAAACTGGGCGCTTATAGTGGAAAGTGCATCGGACACGGATATCCTTCAGAAGGGACTCCACGCCGAAACAGATAGCTGGTGCCAGAGCCATGGCCTGGAAGTTAAACGCCAAAAATGTATAGCTTCATACCCTTTGGGAAAAAACAAGGTAACCCCAAGCTACCATATAGGTGGCAATCCACTAAGCACAGAAGAGGTTATCAGGGACCTGGGGACCCAGGCGTTGACAGTGGCCTTTCTTTTGACACTCACGTTGCTAAAGTGGTTAGGAAAATTCCTTCACATTGCCCACCTGATCAGCGTAGAAGCGATTCACATCCAGATCTAGTGAGGTCATTGTTCCCCGTACTCTTCACTTATCAGACTAATGATCAAGTACAATGCCCCATTTGGGATGTATCTCACCCGACATCTGCAGCAATTGGAGAGACCCCAAAAGTTCCTCACCAAAAGGATAAAGGGACTCAAAATCTGTCATATGCTGCCAGATTGAAGAAACTCCAGCTCTATTCAGTCGCATACCGTCTGCTCAGAGGTGACATGTGCCTGACATACAAAAATAAAAAAAAAAAAAAATAAAAAAAAAAAAAAAAAAAAAAAAAAAAAAAAAGGGGGGGGGGGGGGGGGGGGGGGGGGGGGGGGGGGGGGTTATGACCATAAACTCCTTGAAATTAAAACTGAATGATTGGATGGGTCCCCATATACATTTCTTCAGGACTACCTAAATTGTCCTTCTTTGGCAGCAGTGTAGGTAACATTATGAAGGTGGGTATTGGCAAGGTGGCCCCAACTACAGTATATTTCTTATGATGCTATGATCTGGTATGGCATCTAGCTAATGTCACCTCAAATGCAGCTGTTCCTTAATGCACTTCTGTATACAATATTTGTATCCAAAGTACACCCTTATGTTAAAGTTTGTTTTGCTAATGTATATACATTTGTGTAACTATATTGTTATTGCTTTGACCTATACTGTGCATACCATGCGCCAACATGCTCCTTGCACCAGCCCACCTACCCAATTAACAAAATTGATTAAATAACTGTTGCATCTCTCCAGTACCTGTCTTCAGCCTTGTAGATAGTTTCTCTGTAATCACTGGAATTTGTACCCACATCTTAAAGAACTCTGATTTAACAAATCTTCCTTGCATTTATAAATAACAGCTTCCCACATCATATTAATGAAGTGTAAATAACAGTGTCCATATCATACAATAACAAAGCGTAAATAACACCTTCACATTGTATTAATGAAGTGTAAATAACAGCTTCATATCGTATTAACAAAGCGCAAGCAACAGCTTCCACATCATATTAACAAAGTGTAAATAACAGCTTCCATATCACATATTAATGAAGTGTAAATAATAGCTTCCTTCATGTCGTATTAACAAAGTGTAAATAACAGCTTCCACATATTCATTATTAATGAAGTGTAAATAACAGCTTCATATGTCGTATTAACAAAGCGTAAATAACAGCTTCACTGTCATATTAACAAAGTGTAAATAACAGCTTCCATATCATATTGAAGTGTAAATAACAGCTTCATATCATTAACAAAAGTGTAAATAAAAGCTTCCACACACGTATTAGCTTGAGTGTGAATAACAGCTTCCATATCATTATTAACAAAGTGTAAATAACAGCTCCATATAATATTAACAAAGTGTACAATAACAGCTTCCACATAATATTATTAGTATAAATAACAGCTTCACATCACATTAACAAAGTAAGTAAAATAACAGCTTCCATATCATTATTAATAAAGTGTAAATAACAGCTTCCTTATAATATTAACAAAGTGTAATAACAGCTTCCACATAATATTAATGAAGTATAAATAACAGCTTCCACATCACATTAACAAAGTGTAAATAACAGCTTCCATATCATATTAATGAAGTGTAAATAACGAAAGCTCTACATCATATTAACAAAGTGTAAATAACAGCTTCCACATCATATTAACAAAGTGTAAATAACAGCTTCCATATCGTATTAACAAAGTGTAAATAACAGCTTCCACATCATATTAACAAAGTGTAAATAACAGCTTCCACATCATATTAACAAAGTGTAAATAACAGCTTCCACATCGTATTAACAAAGTGTAAATAACAGCTTAGGTTCATAGGTTCATAGGTTCATACTAGGCTATCTGCCCAAGGGCATTTATAAGCCTAGCCCATAGTTTTGTGGCTTTCACCACCCCTTTAGTTTGAATAAAAACTATGCCTATCATTTTTCTGTGCCTCTGTCAAGCAGTGACACTGAAGTAATCCCTGGGGTATATCTGCGATCTCCCATCCATTGGTCAAGATTCCTCTTGAACAAGGCCAGCCAGTGCTCTGCCTCACATATGTACCGGGATTTTGTTCACAACATAGGAGTCTCTGGTGATGAATCTGTCCCTCAGCACCTTCTATTCCTATTTATAACCGTGTCAGGGTTTAAGTCTCCCCGGCCTTGTGGTTCTGAGGGATCTAGATTTTTGAGGTGAAGCATATTCATCAAATCTGGGTTTGACATTTTGGCCTTATATGTCAGGCACAGGTCACCTCTGACAAGCGGTATGAGACTAGACAGAGCTGGAGTTCTTTCAGTCGGGCAGCATAAGACATATTTTGAGACCCTTTATCCTTTTGGTGAGAACTTTTGGGGCCTTCAGCGCTGCATCAGGTGTCTGGTCAGATACATTCCGAACGGGGCATTGTGCTCAATCATGGGTCTAATGAGTGATGAGTACAGGGGACGATGACCTCCTTGATCTAGATGTGAATCCCTTCATGATCAGGTGGAAGGCTTTTATATATGAAGGTTTTCCTAACTACTTTAGCAACATGAGTGTCAAACGAAAGGCTACTGTCAACTTGGGTCCACATCGTATTAATGAAGTGTAAATAACAGCTTCCATATCGTATTAACAAAGTGTAAATAACAGCTTCCACATAATATTAATGAAGTGTAAATTACCGCCCATAAGCTTAACAAGTCTAGTCTGCAAAGCTATGGAGAGGATCATAATGGAGCTCATAAACAAAGATATAGGGGACTTGCAGACATTGGACCCGACCCAGTTTGCTGTCAAGGGCAGATCATGCCTTGAACTTGGTCGACTTCTTGAAACAGTCACCAAGGCCATTGATGAGGGAAAGGCAATCCATACAGCCTACCTTGACCTTGCAAAGGCTTTGACACAATACCCACTCGGTATTGTAGAAAAACTTACCAGCTTAAATGTAAACCCATATGTCACAAGATGGGTTGCAAACTGGCTTAAGGACAGAACCCACAGGGTTAGAGTTGCTGGCACTATGTCAGACTCCAAGCCGGTCACAAGTGGTGTCCCACAGGGCTCGGTCCTTGGTCCCCTATTGTTCGACATCTACTTCTCAGAAGTACAGGCCAACATGGGAGGACTTTGGCTGACAAAGTTTGCAGACGACTGCAAACTGGGCGCCATAGTGGAAAGTGCATCGGACACGGATATCCTTCAGAAGGGACTCACGGAAACAGATAGCTGGTGCCAGAGCCATGGCCTGAAGTTAAACGCCAAAAATGTATAGTCATACCCTTCGGGAAAAACAAGGTAACCCCAAGCTACCATATAGGTGGCAATCCACTAAGCACAGAAGAGGTTATCAGGGACCTGGGGACCCAGGTTGACAGTGGCCTTTCTTTTGACACTCACGTTGCTAAAGTGGTTAGAAAGACCTTCTACATTGCCCACCTGATCATGAAGGGATTCACATCCAGATCTAGTGAGGTCATTGTTCCCCTGTACTCTTCACTTATCAGACCAATGATCGAGTACAATGCCCCATTTGGGATGTATCTCACCCGACATCTGCAGCAATTGGAGAGACCCCAAAAGTTCCTCACCAAAAGGATAAAGGGACTCTAAAATCTGTCATATGCTGCCAGATTGAAGAAACTCCAGCTCTATTCAGTCGCATACCGTCTGCTCAGAGGTGACATGTGCCTGACATACAAGGCCATGTCCAACCCGGAATTAATGGACATGCTCCACCTCAAAAAATCCAAATCCACCAAAACCACTAGAGCAAGCGACTTAAACCTTAGCACGGATATAAATAGGACTTGCTGCAGGGATAGATTTATCACTCAGAGACTCCCTATGCTGTGGAATAAAATCCCGGTCTATGTGAGGCAGAGCACCTCGCTGGCTCTGTTCAAGAGAAATCTTGACCTGTGGATGGGAGATCATAGGTTTACCCCGGGAATCATCTCTGTGTCACTGCTGGACAGAGGCACAACAAACTAATGGGCACAGTATTTTTTCATATAAGGGGTGGCGTAAGCCACAAAACTTTGGGCTAGGCTTATAAATGCCTTAGGGCAGATAGCCTAGTATAAACCTATGAACCTATGAACCTATGAACCTAAATTGTCCTTCTTTGGCAGCAGTGTAGGTAACGTATGAAGGTGGGTATTGGCAAGGTGGCCCAACTACAGTATATTTCTTATGATGCTATGATCTGGTATGGCCTCTAGCGAATGTCACTCAAATGCAGCTGTTCCTTAATGCACTTCCGTATACAATATTTGTATCCAAAGTACACCCTTATGTTAAAGTTTGTTTTACTAATGTATATACATTTGTGTAACTATATTGTTGTTGCTTTATGACCTATACTGTGCATAACATGCTCCTTGCACCAGCCCACCTACCCAATTAACACAATTAATAAATAACTGTTGCATTCTGTAGTCTCTCCAGTACCTGTCTTCAGCCATATAAATAGTTTCTCTGTAATCATTGGAATTTGTACCACATCTTAAAGAACTTTCTGATTTAACAAATCTTCCTTGCATTTATAAATAACAGCTTCCACATCATATTAACAAACTGTAAATAACAGTGTCCATATCATATTAACAAAGTGTAAATAACAGCTTCCACATCGTATTAATGAAGTGTAAATAACAGCTTCCACATCATATTAACAAAGTGTAAATAACAGCTTCCACATCGTATTAACAAAGCGTAAATAACAACTTCCACATCATATTAATGAAGTGTAAATAACAGCTTCAACATCATATTAATAAAGTGCAAAAAACAGCTTCCATATCATATTAACAAAGTGTAAATAACAGCTTCCACATCATATTAACAAAGTGTAAATAACAGCTTCCACATTGTATTAATGAAGTGTAAATAACAGCTTCCACATCATATTAAGGAAGTGTAAATAACAGCTTCCACATCATATTAATGAAGTGTAAATAACAGCTTCCACAACATATTAATGAAGTGCAAATAGCTTCCACATAGTATTAACAAAGTGTAAATAACAGCTTCCACGTCGTATTAATGAAGTGCAAATAACAGCTTCCACATCGTATTAACAAAGTGTAAATAACAGCTTCCATATCATATTAACAAAGTGTAAATAACAGCTTCCACATCATATTAATGAAGTGCAAATAACAGCTTCCACATCGTATTAACAAAGTGTAAATAACAGCTTCCACATCATATTAACAAAGTGTAAATAACAGCTTCCACATCACATTAACAAAGTGTAAATAGCTTCCACATCATATTAATGGTGTAAATAACAGCTTCCACATCATATTAACAAAGTGTAAATAACAGCTTCCACATCATATTAACAAAGTGTAAATAACAGTTTCCACATCATATTAATGAAGTGCAAATAACAGCTTCCACATCATATTAACAAAGTGTAAATAACAGCTTCCACACTGTATTAACAAAGTATGAATAACAGTTTCCATATCATATTAACAAATTGTAAATAACAGCTTCCACATCTTATTAACAAAGTGTAAATAACAGCTTCCACATCATATTAACAAAGTTTAAATAGCTTCCACATCGTATTAATGTAGTGTAAATAACAGCTTCCATGTTGTATTAACAAAGTGTAAATAACAGCTTCCACATCATATTAACAAAGTGTAAATAATAGCTTTCACATCGTATTAATGAAGTGTAAATAACAGCTTCCACATTGTATTAACAAAGTGTAAATAACAGCTTCCACATTGTATTAACAAAGTGTAAATAACAGCTTCCACATTGTATTAATGAAGTGTAAATAACAGCTTCCACATCATATTAACAAAGTGTAAATAACAGCTTCCACATCGTATTAATGAAGTGTAAATAACAGCTTCCGTGTTGTATTAACAAACCCCCAGATTCAAGAATCCTCCATGTAAGACTTAATAAGTCTTACTCGGAGGCTGCAGTTGAACGGTATGATGTCAGCATGCCATGAATATTCATGAGGGCACGCTGACTCAACCGTAACTCTTACACGGACCGAGTATGAAAGCAGGGGGCATGTCCGACTGCTGAGCAGTCTAAATGTCCACACCACTGCAAGTGTAGTAAAAGCAAAATGTCCACACACAAGAGCGAGTTCGCTTAAATGTACTTGCACCCAACACCACACTCCTTGACACTGTAAACCCCCATCACAGTTATAAAAAGTAAAATATGTAATTTTTTTTTTTTTAATCCACGATATAATTGCCCGTATTTGCACGTGTGTGCGCGGGTGTGCCCATTGCTTAGCTATAGTTAGGAATTCTGACATGGAAGAGCATAAGAAAGAATGTTTATGCAAATCACACCAAATTGCAATGGCGTAATGGTAGACCGTATGCACAAAGAGGAGGCATTCATGGTTCAAGTCCCACCACTCCCCTTCTTATTTATGTTTAAATCAGTATTTGAAATAATACCAGACATATAATTAAAATGTTCTTAAAAGCAGTGACATGGCCAATGTATCAGTGAACAAAATATATATTTTTAAAGGACTCAGATATAGAATAGTCTACTGTTAAGCAACGCTTTACCCAGCTAAACACAGGTGCCCTTAGTTAAATAGCGCTTTTGCCAGCTAAACAGAGGTGCCCATAGTTTAATAGCACTTTACCCAGCGCAATAGAGTTGCCCAAAGTTTAAAAGCACTTTACCCAGTGCAACAGAGTTGCCCAAAGTTTAAAAGTGTTTTACCCAGCGCAATGTGTTTGCGTGGATGTGCGCACCGTGCCAACCAGGGCATGGTAGGGCACCGGGGAGCAACGTAGAGCTAGGTTGCTTAAATGCAGCCACACCCCCTAGCCTGTCTAGACAGTATTAAAATAAAAGAGTCACAAGGTTCAAACCCAGGACTCTGTGCATCATAATCAAAGTACAGAACCACTAAGCCATGACAGTTTAGGAGAAACAGCCACTATTAGCATACATATACTTAGAAATGGTAGATTAACCATTACTAAGCAGGTCTGCAGTCAGCTTAGAATTCTCAAAAACGGCCAATCACAAAAAAGTGTGGGAAATGCGGCATATTTAAGCCCCATCGGTGGGAATACTCACCATAACTGATTGTGGTACCCATTTGCAGTCAGGATGGCAGGTGTCGGAGAGGGCAATCGCTTTAGAGCGCAAAGGTGGGGCATTGAGGAGTCCAAATATATGGTTTGGCTCCTAGTCCACCAACATGAAGGCCGACTCATGCAGGGCCAGGTTCAATGGGGAGCGTACAAGGCAGAGGCATGGAACCAGTTGACACATGATCTTACCAGTGCCACAGGCATTCCTAGGACTGGTGAGCAGGTCCATCACCACCATGCGGACCTGAAGTGATGAAAGGAGGACCAACTGAACCGATGGATCCAGGAGGCCCGTCAGATGCCCAATGCCTCACTACTGAGTAAGTATCCATGTAATTAAGTATGTAAGAAATGCTATCCTTGTCTATAGTATGGATAGGTATGTTCCAATATCCCTTCATTTATATTACAGCTGCAGGTGTTTGTTCCTCGAATCAGCAAGCCTATGCTGATAGGCTGGTAAGGCTGCACCACCAGGCAGGTTAGTAATTATTCAGCTGGTATTATTATAGAATATAAGTGAGACAGCCTGTAAAAGAGTTCAGTGTTGTAACCCAGTAATAAAGGTCAAATAAGCCTAGAATAAAGCTCCTGCTAGTATTGTAAGATCAGATAAGTGATGCAGCCTGAAAAAGAGTATTGTAATCCATTAATAAAGAGTAAACAAGTCTCAAATAGAGTTTCCACCTGTATTGTAATATCAGATAACTGCTTCAGCCTGAAAATGAGTGTTCTAATCCATCAATAAAGGACAGACAAGTCATGAATACATCCTTGTATATACTGACATATGAAATAAGTGAGTCAGCTGGAAAGGATTGTTGTAACCCAGTAATAAATGTTAATAAAGCCTGGAATTAAGTACCATCCTGAGATGTAAATATAAAATAAGTGAGAGAGTGTGAGAAAGAGTTTGAAGCTACCAATAAAGGTGTAAGAAGTCTGGAATAAAGGTATACTGCAGTAAGTACATAATGAAATGAATGAGACAGCCACGACCAAAGAGTGAAATGTTTTTAATAAAGTACAGAACCTGGACTGTGCCCGTCCCACAATTTGGATATGTTGTTGTACCCTTGCATTATGGAGATAGTATGGTTGTATGAAATGCTGAACATCCACAGTTGTCTAGGCCCATATAAACTGGCTGATGGGAATGCCAGTATCTCAGAAGAATATTTATAGTCCTCAACTGTTTCATGTATAGTATGTACATGTTGATCTGGTACATGAGCAGATTGTGCTTGTGATCCCACAAATGTCAGTGTGTTGCTAGAACTGTACATAACTGTTCAAATGTAGCAGGATACTTTACCTGAACACAGCCAGATATGAACATATATGAATACAAATGGAATGTATATTAATGTAGCAGTAACATCTTCATCACCAACATTTCTAAGGTTACATACAGGGAACTGTACTAATACATGTAGGGGATATATATCTGCATCTAGTAAGAATGTACAGTATACGTATAGGTATTTTAAGTTGTTAATGTAATATTTTACCACCCTACGCTATGTTCACAAATGATGCCATTCCACACCAAACTGGGTATGTGTATTCACAATTAATTCCTATGGACATTTGTACTGTTGGTTTATACATATCTGCATGTACGTTGATGCATGTGCCCTGTTCACATATCCAAACCTGATGGCCTGTTGCCACCAATCAACCCTGCATGCTGTTGGAATGTCCACTGTTGTTCTAAATATGCATGTGTTATGCTTGCTGTTCAATGTTTGGAATTCATGTGTGTTTGGTTAATGGGAATACTAATGCATGCTGTTACAACTAATTTGGAATGGTGTTGTTTGTTACTAACCCAAAATGCCATTAAATACTGCTAAACATAGGACAACTGGGAAGGCGGGTCCCAGTGGACCCACCTCTCCCACCTCATCTGGCAATTGCACCTGGCACCAGTGCCCAGCCCGGGACCTCCTCCTCCGGTGGCCCTGTGCCACCTTCGGTGGAAGTGCTGCAGGGGATGGGGCTCGCCCCCTCTCTGCAAGCATGGCCGGAGGAGAGCCTCCACTCACCCTCCAAAGGGTCCAGGCTGTGGTGCATAGTGAGATCAGGCGTTCTGTGACTGATCCCCTACGCCAGCTTGAGGAGAGAGTGGTGCAGCTAACGGGTGTGCCTGCCCCTCCTATCCAGCCCCCAGCACAGCTTTGGCATGGGCTGTGAAGGTGCAGTGGTAACTGCCCATGGGTGGGGATCTCAGTTCCACTGTTGCTATCTGTGGGCTCATGGGCTTGCGATATCCAAACATCCATCCCCGTCAATTGTGTTTGCCCACCACATGTGTCATACTCCACCCCTGTATGCATCTTGCTTGTCTTGTCTTTTAACCTCCCCAACCCACCTCCCCCAATATTCCTACTTCCTTCACCTCACATTCCACTCTTACCGAAAAAAAAAAAAAAGGGCAATCTGTACCCGCAAAAAAAATGACGCCCCATACATAGCTGCCCATTTGGCACACATATCTGCTGGACATGTAAACTGATAATTACAACTGGCTGTACAACATACTATGTTGTCCTCACCCCTCTCTCAGGGGGGGAAGGTTTCAAATCTCACTCTAAATTTCAAACATATGCACAGCAGCTGCTGGTAAAGAATTGGGCAGCTATGGGCCTTCCCTACATCCTTCCTGCACATGCTGAGCTTGTTTTCCTACTGTCCTACCCTCTTTGTGTCCCCTTTTTCACCACTTTCCTATTTCCCCATTTTCTTTTCTTTAAAAGAAATTAGCGCGGGTGTTAGCGGGAGTAAGCACTTTTAAGCAGTAGTCAGCGGGTGTGCGCTTGTGTGTGCTTAGCTAAGCGTAGATAAGCATCGCGTAAACTCATGCAAACCCACTTACAACTGCTTAAAAGTGCCTTAGTCACTCTGTATGACAAGACCTGTAGTCTGCTCATCAGCAAAATAAAATACCAATTCTAACCATGTGGGTTCGGTCCTTGAGCCAGTTTGCAACCCATCTAGTGACATAAGGTTTTATATTTAAGCTGGTGAGCTTATCTATAATGCCCGAGTGGGGTATTGTATCAAAGGCTTTTGCAAGGTCCAGGTAGGCTGTGTGGACCACCTTCCCCTCATCAATGGCCTTAGTGACTGTTTCAAAGAAATCAACCAGGTTTAAGAGGCAGGATCTGCCCTTAACAAAGCCAAACTGGGCAGGATCCAGTGTCTGTAGGTCCCCAATATCTTTATTTATGAGGTCCATGATGATCCTTTCCATAGCTTTGCAGACCAAGCTAGTCAGGCTTATGGGGTGATAGTTTCCAGGATCCGTTGAGGCACCACCTTTGTGGAGATGGACCACTGTTGCTGTACGCCACTCTTTGGGTACATATCCTGTAGTAAGGCTGAGATTGAACAGTAGTTTTATGTTTGGGTTTAGCTCTTCTTGGAGCTCATGTAGGACACAGCCAGGGACACCGCCTGGTCCCATTGATGCTGTGTTTTTTGCTTTGGAAAGGGCAGCTCTTACCTGAGCATCTGAGATGTCAGGGGGGCAGCACTCTGCTGGGATAGATATTTGCCCTTTTGGTGGGGAGGGGGGAGAAGTTTGCACTGAACCTGTCAGCTAGGATGTTGGCAATGTCTGTGGGTTTGGTGTATTTTTTGTCATTTTGGACTAATTCTGAGCATATCTGGGAATTCCCACCCAGGTTCCTAACATAACCAAAGAAAGCTTTGTGATTATCCTTACTGTCCTGTGCAATATTTCTCTCGAAGCTGGCCTTAGACGATTTTATGAGTGCCCGTAGTTTTTTGCTAATACTGATCAGAAATGCTCTATCATGTAGTAGCTTCCTCCTTCTATTGTATAGTTTGTTTATGGCTGGAAGATTGGGACTTGGTTTTATTTGGGATTGCATGATCCATGCATTCCTGAAGGTGTTCATAGAATGCATTTATAAAGGATTCTGTGGTCTGGGCCGTATTTTCCACAGGCCCGGGGGCTTTGAAGGATTCCACCTCGACTTTGAGGAGTGTGAAATTTGCATTACAGAAGTTTTTCACTGTGGTTTTCAGGGCAGGGGGTGGAGTCGGGATGTGAATATCCAGTGAGATTAGTTTATGGTCTGATCTTACCAATGAGGGATACACTTCTGGTCTGGAGCATAGAGTCCCCATGTTGGTGATGATCAGGTCCAGTATGTTTTCCCCTCTTG
Organism: Protopterus annectens; assembly: GCF_019279795.1. NCBI lineage: Eukaryota > Metazoa > Chordata > Ceratodontiformes > Protopteridae > Protopterus > Protopterus annectens. Next base: position 1,369,549,948 of record NC_056747.1, on the reverse strand, counting down.
TGGGAGTGGTAACAAGTTTTTCCATAGCATTTGAGTTTATAAATTCTAGGAACCTTTGGGTTAGGGTGTTGGAGCTAGATCAATGCCCCCAGTCTATGTTTGGGTAGTTGAAGTCGCCCAATATAATGGTGTTTGGAGAGACCTTCATATTTTCCAGTGTTCTCAGGAAGGCCGAGTGGGGTCCCTGGGTTTGGGAGGGTGGTCTGTAGCAGGCTATAAACTGGAAGGCTGTTTTACCCACTGTTAGTTGCACATGGATAGTCTCTGATGCTTTGTGCTGTGCCACCAACCTGGAGGTGTGGGTATCTTTGACGAATATTGATACTCCCCCTCCTTTTGTGGTTCGGTCCAAGTTTTGGGGCCGAAAAGCATGGTATGAAGTATAACCTGGTAGTGCTGGGGTGCTCTTGGGAGCCTTGAACCAGGTTTCTGTTACTGCACAGATATCGATGTTCTCCATGCTAAGGAGAGTTTTGAGTGTGTGCATCTTGAGGTTTAGACTTCTGGCGTTGAGTAGAATTACTCTTAGTTTCTTATCCCTTGTGATACCTATGGAGGTGGGTTTGTCTTTTGAGCCTTGCCTAAAAAAGGCACTATGGGGGTAGCAAGAGCCTTTGCCAATATCCGAAAGCCCAGTGGCGACAGGTGCAAGCCGTCCCTAGAGAAGCATCGTGGGTTGTCGAGCATGTCATCCCAGGCTGACAGGCATTGGATCCCCTTTGAATGACACCAATACTTAAGCCAATGGTTGAAATTGATCATCTTGTCTTCATATTGTGGCATCATTCTTGGTGAGGGTAAGATGCTACTCAAGGTCAGGGTCATACCGGCCTGGGCTACATGCTCAGAAAGCTCCTCTATGTCTCTTTTCATGTAGTCCAGGGAGGTAAGTCTCAGGTCATTCACACCAGCATGGATAATGACTGAGTCATATTTGTACTTGCCTTGGAGTGACATGAGTGGTTGTGTTATGTGGCGGATCCTAGCGCCCGACAGGCAGCTCACCGTGACCTTCTCCTTGCTCAGCCTGGTGAGTGGGACGTCAGTGTGCCTGACGATAGAGTCACCTATTACAAGTGTATGAGGTGTGTTGTTTAGCCTTAAGGGCTGTGACTGCTTGGTACACTGGCTTTGTGAGCTATGTGTTGTACGTGTTTTGTTTTGGGGTAGTGGTTGCTTGGGTGTCTGCTTTGGAGGTCTCTGCTGCTTAGGCAGATTTTTATTTAGAGCCTCCGAGTATGTTTTTGTGTGTTTATGTGTTTGGTTTGCTGTTGTGGTAGGTCTATGTGAGACTGGAATTGTAGTGAGTGTAGTTTTCTTCTCCTCCTGACTGGTTATGCCAGTACTGAGTTGAGAGAGCTTAGCCTCCAGTATGGCTATATGTTTGCATCTATCACATGTGTTGGAATTTGTTGGGAGGAGGAGAGGGTTGTCTGTGTACATGAGGCAGTTGTAACATTGCCTCAAGATTCCCAGATTCACCAGCTGGACCGGAGAGGAGATTGACAACTGACCTTTGGACATGCTAGAATAGTACTGGGAATTCCTTTATAACTGAAAAAAGGGCTAATGGGGAACAAGGTACTCAAGGGAAGTTTGTGAGGGTGTAGTGCTTTTCATTTTTTAGTGCTGACTTATATAATTGCTTTAGTGGGCAAGTGCCAGGTAGCTTAAATGCAATGTGTTACAGATAACTTAAATGCAAAAATGACAAACAGTAACTTTCTTTCAAGTGAAACAAGGAAATAAGTACAGTAAGCAATGCAGATATCACTAGGGATCCACAGAAGCATTGAAAAGCCACGTTTTAGGTGGAATTAGCGTTTCAGTGAAATAAGCAAACAAACATCAAGCATACAAACAAAGCTAGATTCAGCAAGCCTGGATTTAGTCTATGCTACAGCAAACAAGGTGTACCAATTTCAGTAAGAAACAGTTCAAATATGCAGGTACTATAAGCCTTTAACCAGAAATTCCCAGCTCAGAAGGGCAGAGTCCAGCCTCTCCTCCCACAAGAGTGCAGACCACGAACCTTCTTAATGTAAAATAACTGGCCTGAAGCCCAAGTGCTTAAACCAGAACTAATATACTTTTAGAATAACAGACACTGAGCCCTCAATCAGCAGTTCCCAACTTAGAAGGATGTAAGCTACCTGTCCTGCCACCACAGTGCAGGCCACAAACCTTCCTAATGTAAAACAACTGGTCTGAAGCCCAAGTGCTTAATCCAAAAGACTTAGAATGATAGCTACACTTTAATCAAGTTACTACCAAGCAGTAATAAATACAATTGAATACTTTAAAGAATGCCTGGATTAGTGCTCAAGTTATACAAACAAAGCTAGATTCAGCAGGCCTGGATCTAGTCTATGCTACAGCAAACAAGGTGTACCAATTTCAGTAAGAAGCAGTTCAAATATGCAGGCACTATAAGCCTTTAACCAGAAATTCCCAGTTCAGAAGGGCAGAGTCCAGCCTCTCCTCCCACAAGAGTGCAGACCATGAACCCTTCTAATGTAAAATAACTGGCCTGAAGCCCAAGTGCTTAAACCAGAATTAATACACTTTTATAATAACAGACACTGAGCCCTCAATCAGCAGTTTCCAACTTAGAAGGATGTAAGCTACCTGTTCTGCCACCACAGTGCAGACCACAAACCTTCTTAATGTAAAACAACTGGTCTGAAGCCCAAGTGCTTAAACTAAAAGGCTTAGAATGAGATACACCAAGCAGTAGTAAATACAATTGAGTACTTTTAAGATGATGCAAAAGCAGAATAAAGTAGGAAGAAACACAAATACAGTAAAAGCAGATAATTTTTTTTTCAGAAAAGTAGCAAAAACAGTAGTAAAAACAATTCACATGCAGTGTAAGCTGGCACACTTGAGTATGTAGCAATATTAGTCCACACACAGTTTGAAAAAATGTAATTAAATTAAAAAGGACTAAAAGCAAGTGCAGAAAGGGTTTATTAGGTAGAATGCGGTAAAGAGATGGGACTGGGGGGTGTCCTAGATCAAATCTACAGTGGGGCGGGCACTGCAAAAGCCACCAAATTTAAACTACAACCAAGAACAGGGAGGGGTGAGGGGTGGGGAAAACAGTTTCAACAGAGATGTGAGGAATCAGAGTGCAAATTATAAAACCAAAAAAATATATACTGATCTCTGTATATCTGCAGAACAGTAAGGCAACAGATATCTAAGCAACAATTTAGCTCTATAATACAGAATAATACAGAAAAATATACTCAGCACTATATATTTGCAGATAGTCTTGTAAGGCTGTCTCTCAACACACAGGTTCCACTTTAAAATGTTAAAAGAGGCAAAAGCAAAATAAGGTAATAAAGTAGGAAGAAACACAAATACAGTAAGGCAGATGAAGTGCATTTTTTTTTTGAGATGGAGGAAACAGAGTAGATGAAGATAATATAGGGGAATGCCCTTCCAAAGTGCTCTCTCTGTACACTGCAGAGGAGATGGGACTGGTATGAGTATCCAAAATCAAAATATGATCTCACTGTACTCAGTTGAGTGAGCGAATGAGATGGGCCCAGGAGGAGTGTGCAAAAAGAGATTTACAGCAGGGGCGGGCAATTCCAAAGCCACCCAAGATTAACACCACAACAAGAAACAGGGAAGGGGGGTGGGGAACTACTGCAGAGATTCAGACACAATATTTACTGAATGCAAGACACACAATATTTATTCACTCAAATCTTAAATAAGTGCAGAAAATATACTTAAATCAGCTTATGTCCAGTTGATGTATGCAGACAAGTCTCAGTAGCCAGCAACTCGATTTAAAATGATTACTAGAAATGTAACCAAGACAGATTTTAATGCCAGGAGAAACCCCCAAGCTAATTAACACTTAACAAAGGAATTTCACAGCAGTCCAACAACTACTGCAGAGATTCAGAGACACACACAATATTTACTGAATGCAAGACACACAATATTTACTCACTCAAATCTTAAATAAGTGCAGAAAATATACTTAAATCAGCTTATGTCCAGTTGATGTATGCAGAGAAGTCTCAGTAGCCAGCAACTCGATTTAAAAATGATAGATATATAAATAAAAATATAGATATATAGATATATAGATATATGTAGATATATAGATATATACATATATAAATATATATAGAGATATATAGATATATACAGATATATATGGATATATCCGGATATATATAGGTATGTGTATATATATATATATATATATATATATATATAGAGAGAGAGAGAGAGAGATATGTACATATATATATATATATATATATATATATATATATATATATATATATATATATATATATATATATATATATATATATATATATATACACACATATATAGAGTGAGAGAGGGAGACACGGGGTCACACATACTGCAACAGGTGCCTGGTGACCAACGCATTGACTGAACACCAGTGTTGATACTGCAGTACCATACCCCATTCCAAAACACTTTACACACTAACTACCAGATAGGTGGTTGCCTGCCCAACACTGAAGGTGTCAGAAGGGAACATGGGACACGGTGTACAGTAGCCTCCCCTCTGACAATCATAGTTCCACACTAGTCTTGTAATCCCTCTACGTGGTACATGTCATCACAAAAGGTGTGCCATCTAGGGAAATATAGGTCAGTGTACTTCCTACTCCTCACAATGCCCCATGTGGTATGTACCTCACAAGACAACTACAGCAAGTGGAAAGGCCACAGACATACCTAACAAAGAATGCAACTGCCCCAAACACATGGCCTATGCAGACTGACTCACAAAACCACAGCTAGAGTGCATTGCATACGTCATACACAGAGGTCACCACTGCCGGACATACTGAGGTATGTCACACCCATAGCAGTCGGCCAACCACCATGACAACAACTCACAATCCCTCCAGGCTACATGACCTAGGGCCCTAATCCTTGTCAATGCACTAAACAGCACATGCTGGAGGTACAGGTTCCTATACACAAATATGCCATACTCTGGACTAAACTACCTAGCATTAATAAACATGGCTTCTCATTAGTAGATGTCATACATACCCCTGATGAATGTTATGGAGATAGGTAATATGCCCTGGGAGTCACCTCTGTGTATCCGTTTGACAGGAGCAAGTGTAATCACATTACATGTGTGTCAAATGGCAGGGTAGCATATGGCTAGGCTGCTGTAGACCCCAGACCAATAGTGTAGTAGCTACCTATGACACAATGCGCACACACATGTACTCAGTGCAATACCAGCTATGTGAGGTGGAATGAGTGTGATACTGACTGTGTGCAAGGTCTGTAAAGGTGTGATAGCTTAGCGTGAGGTTGTGTCTGTCATGGTAGTTTGTGTCCTAGGTGTGAGGGCAGAGAAATATGTGTCTGTTATTGGGATGCAGACATAGCAGGATGGCATATTTTGTGACGTAATACCTTGTGTACAACTGTGGTGTCCCATTGTAGGCTGTAGCAATACATGTATGCTCAGTAAGTGTTACTGCTGGCGAATCCAGGTTCCAGGTCACATATGAATTGTTGTACTACCTGAAGCTGTAGGCCTAAACACCACAGTATGGTGTATGTTCACATTCCCTGGTATCACTGTCTTGTGTGTTTCCTGTAGTCTGCACAGATCACATTCCTCAGGCATAGGTATCTGTAAGTAGGGGCACACAGTACTATAAGGTACACAGGTAATGCTCATCTGTGTTGGCATACATTTGTGTGTTTTATGCATGTCTAATGTGTGTGTAATGATGCCTGTACCATGGCCGCAATCACCTGTGTTACAGGGTATGTGTGTGTACCTAGCAACATGTATTATCTGTTACAGCAGTATGCCAGCTATATTAACAACTGTGCACATATGTTAGGTAGGGGTATGGCATCAAAGACTAGGGTGGTTTACTGTTAATACTGTAACTGTACATAACATTCATTGCATTGGATGACAATATTTGTCATGCATTAGCTTGATATATCCCCCCAGTGTGAGGTTGTGCATTGTATCCAATACATTGTGTCAAGTACTGGTGTATACTGGTTTGTTGTATGGAGTGCGGCAGCCACTGTCAGGCAGTTGTGGGTTGAGCACTGATATGTGGTATTGAATGTGTGTATCCTCTGATAGACAGACAGATGCTATATCTAGCAGTTAAGTGATATCTGTACTTCATAATGTTAAGTGTGCCACATGACTTACTCACACATATTGTTTAATTGTCTTCCAGAGTTATGGCTCATCGCCGCAATCCTGTGTATACAGCTGCAGAGGAGGAGGTCATACAGGCCAGGCTGTATCAAAACTATGCACGGCTTTTTTCCATGGCCACCCAGCACCAGCATGAGCGCACTACACTGTGGCAAGATCTTGTTCGCCGGGTAAATGACATAGGCATGCATAACCAGACATATGAGCAGGTATGCCATCACTGCAGTGATTTAATCAGACATGTCCAGCAGTGTGCGTCTGATATCCATAGGCAACAGCTTGCCACAGGTGGTGGGGCGCCCATACATCCCCCCTCACCAGAGTGGAGGAGCTGCTCCTAAGCATGGTGGCTCCTGGCCTACAGCAGCAGAAACATCATGCATGTGTCATCATGGAGGCCGGAGCTACCCAGCAGGACAACATGGAGCGTGCAGGTAATATGCCCTAGCTGTAGACTACTGTTAGCTGTATTGTTATAATATGCTTATGTGAGACGTGTACTGTGTGTTTAGTAGTTGTGCTGCCTCTCGTGTGCAGTACTGATATTTGGAATAGTATCTCCACACCTGTGACTGTTGACTGTTGTTCCACTGTAGATTAGCGCACTCACTCATGGCAGCAATGCCACAGTTGTGGCCACTGATAAACTGTGTCATATTCTTGTAGGCCCCTCTGGTGTGACAGCAGGGCAGACGGTACATGCTGGTGAGTGTGTTAACACTTTAATATTGGTAATTAAATGTGCATGTCATAGGTGAGGTGTAGGCCATGTACATGTAACACACCTACACATAATGCATGCTGTCCATGTTTGCTGTGAGACATTAATCATCTCATTAAAGTCAGTAGCTGCCTCAAGCACATACACTACACAGTGCAGCAGACACAAGTGTGGCAACAGTGTACTGCACCTTAGATATACATAGTTGCTACAGCTGTACACAACAGAACACGTTTATCATATGCAGTACACGAAAACATGCTACATTTCCCATCACACCTTCTGTAAGGTCACACGTTAGTATCCCACATGTCTTGCACGCACACACATGCTGTACCTCAGGGGTAGAGTCCTACCATGGGTGTGTGCAACACTCTGCAACACATAACACAGTCAAGTTAGGCAATGCTCCCTATTGGTCACCTCACACACCCATGTACAAGGTGTCTGTGTAATTGTGAACATAGCCACGGCACTGCAGTTCAGGTACAGCATGCGAGATGGTGGTCTAGCACACATTAGTAGCTGTGAGTGACCACAGGATGCATGTTGATGATGGCACAGGGTACTATATCCCATCCAGTTACAGTGACCACAGTACTACTCATAGCAGTCATTGCTTTGCACCTCAATGTTGTGCGTGTGCAAACATATGCACCTATACACAATATGCATAGCATGTTGTGTGTGTGCTTACATATGCCAGTATACACAATAGGCACAGCAGTCGCCATCCAAACAAAGTGTCAAATATATGTCCTGGAATGCTAGTGGGTGTATAGGTCACTTGACAGACATTGGGTATGTGTGGTATTTAATGTTGCAGTCGTGTAGCATGACATGCCATGTGTGGCACCGACATATCTGCAATATGTCCCACACTCACCATAACCACTGTACACTGGCCATTTAGAGCATTGGGATACCTTCATGTCAACATGCAGCAATTGTCCCGTGTGTGTACATAGCATGCATGTGCTACACCTGTGCCCACTATTATCTGCTTTGGTCACAGACACTGTACTCAGACATTGATATCTATGTGACACACAGATAACACATGCAGCCATGGCATGTATATGTGTGAGTGATGGTGCACAGGGCATTGCAGAGCTGATAATACCTGCACAGCAATGTTGTGTCCATGTACAAATTGTGTTCCAGGGTGTAGCCAATCACTGAACAACGACACAGTTGCAACAAAGCCATGTATACTGCCATTACATTGGGGCATCTACACTTGCACTGTATGATCATGTGCAACACATATTCTGCATGCTGACACGTGTGTGGTGACTGTTTACCTTGTGATACTGACACCCACCTTCACCCACTATAGAGTATGTGTTGGATTGCTGGTGTGTGTGTGTATGTGCTGTAGTGAGGAGTGTATTACTGCTCATGTGTGCATGTGTGCATGTGTGCATGTGTGCATGTGCGCATGTGTGCATGTGTGCATGTGTAGACCGTAAAGTGTGTTTCCTGTCTTCTTCTCACAGGTGCTGAGTTAGGGCTGGCCGAATGCAGCAGGGAACCTGAAGCCACTGCCACGAATAGTGCTGATGATGAGACATGTATTTTGACACAGGGAGGTTTTACAGGGTCTGTCATTGGTCCACCAATCAACAGTACACAGCGTTCAACCCCATCTATGTGCTCACTCATACTGCCAATACATCCCTCACCACCAATGGCCATAGGCGAGGGACAGCATGCAGTTGGCGCTGACCAGGAGAGTGTGGTACCCATGGCACTTGCATCCCCTCACAGCAGCCATAGCTGTATTCCTGGAATGGTACCACATAGGCGGAGGTCCAGGGGTTCTCGGGGGAGCACCGCTGGTCATATTGCCCCTGGCAGGCGTGCCCTCACTGGTCCTATGACATCCAGTATGTTCCGGGCTGTAATGCAGGCTCAGGCACATATGGAACGGTACACCAGACAGGGACTTAGGGCGCAGAGGGCACATTACACCGCTATCAATGACAGCATCCGTGACCTTGCCGGTGCCATCCGGACGTACACCGAGGTCATTGATAGACATTGGGGGGAGACATTAGATGCCCTCCACAATATGTCATCCATGAGCCAGGACCATGCGGGACGGTTGCGACGTTGACGCAGACACATGCCAGCAACAGCAACAGCTGGCAGTGGTCACGGATGGCCCCAGAGTCACAGCTACTCCCGTAGGGGCAGTACCAGACCCAGCAATGCTGGGGCTGGCCTGTCCATTGACCGTCCCAGTAGACCACGTGCATGTGACTCTGGCCATTCCCAGCAGGGACATGGTTCCAGTCTTCCCACCTCTGCCTCTGAGGACAGTACCCAGTCAGGGTTGGTACCCGATACTGTCCATAGCACCCCTGCCAGGCACAGGTACTGTGTCCATGGCCAGAGACAGTAATCTGTATGGCCTAGCAGGTACAGTCTGTGGCTGTCCCACAAACTACTGTATATGGCAGCCACATGGTGGAGCTGTGCGCATGCAGACACACACACATTAACCAAACAACTATGGCTCACACATACACACACACATTACATCAACATTGGCCAATGCTGTGCTGTTGTCCCTCACGCACACACACACACACACACACACACACACACACACACACACACACACACACACACACACACACACACACACACAGACATGTCGATTGGATGGGTCAATGTCAGGCTCTGGCAAACAACAAAACGCCCTGTGCATATGATGTTACCTGTGTCGCCTCCTGTCATTTGTAACATTGATGGAGGAACAGGCTAACATGGTGCTGATGCACAGGGTGACACTATAGCAGTGTAGCAATATTAGAAAGTTGTCAACAGGAAAGTGTAATGACATCCTTGTAGGTATATCTCAGCAGACATTATTCATCAAAGCTCTGATTGTCAATGTAGCATTGTTTACACCACTGTTAGGTCTGATTATGTATTGTCCACCCATGTGCCACTTGGCTGATGTGTAGCGTGTTGCCAGCATGTGTTAGTGAGTGGACAGTATGTGTGTGATGTGTGCAGCAGAGATTAGCAAGTCTACATCTGTGAACATGGTGGGTGCGCACTGTCTGTATGTAAGTGCATAGTGGACACATGGGACATGTGGCATACCCCGTTGTACACATAGTGAACATGTCACAGTATCTTTCAATGGCCAGTATGCTTTCTACTACAGTTATGTACTAACATGGGTAGATATGTGTGTATGACATGGGTAGACACCATGCTGTGGGTGATACTGTTAGTATCTGTCAATGATTTGCGGTCTGGTAGTATACATAACCTCAACAGCATGACTATAAGCAATCATTGGATGTTGTCCTGACAAATGACACACAGTCATAGGGAACTCAGTAACAGTTGTATCCTTCTGGTGCTACACTATAACACTAACCAGTGGTAATTACCGCCACCCATTCCTGTGTCCACACCTGTTGGGCATATAGCACCCTTTGGTACGTGCAAACACACTAGGGATGTGTCCATCCACATCTGGTAATGCATGCAGTGGCCTACAATCCATTCCCTGGATGGGACACATATCCTACACAAGGGTATCATACAGACAGATGCCTGTCATGTGATACATGCTGTATAACAGTAAGCCAACTATGGCATAGTCATCCACATGTACTATACTCACTATCCTGTCAGTACCACATAGGTGGTAGCCCTCAACATGTATGTTGGGTACCAGAGTGTACATACAGCCTCATGTTATGTCATGTGTCCCTTGGTATCCACATATCCATAGGTATTGTGGAGTCCCAAGGTGTGTCACATGAGACATTGGAGGCCTGGATGCATATACACAAGGTGGTTGTACAGCTATAAAGACTGTCCATTATTGGCAGTCGTGGTTGTGTATGAACATGCCTGACATATACCCCAGGCATATACCCTCACTCACACTACTGTAAAGTAACTGTCATGGGTGTGTGTGGCACAGATGATCCTGGCCACAGATCACGACAGTGGATGGGCCTGTCACATACATACATATGTGACCTATGATCTGAGAAGCTGCGGCACAACCTGTCAATGGCAAAAAATGTATTCATGTAGTATGCTGGCTTCACACCTATGTACTGATTAAGGGAACATGTACACATATATATTTGCAACGCATATACCTGATGTGTGCAATGCACTTACTGTTGTAATCATAATATGCCATAAAGTAGTAATAGCAAGACCCACACTGCATTAACCAAGAGTGACACACACAGTCAGCACTTGCAAGATTCAAGCCCTACCTAACTATGTTATGATACTAGAGAGAGAAAGAGAGACGCATAACGCAGCATGCTATTTGCTTTACTGGGTGGTTTCCCTTCTCTGTCTGTATTTCTAGGGTGGTGACATCATCAGTCTTTCCAAAGAGGAATGTACATCTGTGGTGTGTTTTCCCAGTCTTCAAAAAGGCCACTCCTTTCAAAGAGAATTGCACACACATAGTCAGCGTTTGCAGGATTCAAACCCCTACCTAACTAGGTTATGATACTAGAGAGAGACGCATTAGCGGAGCACACTATTTGCTTTACTGGGTGGTTTCCCTTCTCCGTCTGTATTTCTAGGGTGGTGACATCATCAGTCTTTCCAAAGAGGAATGTACATCTGTGGTGTGTTTTCCCAGTCTTCAAAAAGGCCACTCCTTTCAAAGAGAATTGCACACACATCCCCCTCACACAAACACAGTCAGCATTTGCAGGATTCAAACCCCTTCCTAACTAGTTTATGATACTAGAGAAAGAGAAAGAGATGCATTAGTGCAGTGTGCTATTTGCTTTACTGGTTGGTTTCCCTTCTCCGTCTGTATTTCTAGGGTGGTGACATCATCAGTCTTTCCAAAGAGGAATGTACATCTGTGGTGTGTTTTCCCAGTCTTCAAAAAGGCCACTCCTTTCAAGGAGAATTGCACATACATACACCCCCCACACACAGTCAGCATTTGCAGGATTCAAACCCCTACCTAACTAGGTTATGTTACTAGAGAGAGACACATTAGCACAGCATGCTATTTGCTTTACTGGGTGGTTTCCCTTCTCCATCTGTATTTCTAGGGTGGTGACATCATCAGACTGGACATGGTAATGTGTGTACACTTTGTTTTATGCCATTCCAGGAATGGTCCATGTGGGTCGTCAGGTGTCAACAGCTGGAACAGGAACTCATAATCCTTACCTTGTGTGATCTATCTGTAGACACATTGACATTCCTTCATATGTCAACACATATTTATGCACAGCTTGTTGGTTTTGTGCGTACTACATTTGTCTGGGATGTTGATAAAGGGCTATTCAAAGTGTATGTGAGACATGTGTAGCTGTGTTCAGTGATGTATGTCCTGTGTGCCTGCCTTGCAAACAGTCTAGCATGTTTGGGAACCATGATCTGCACATGAACATACCACGGTTAGTAGGGTTGTGTGTATGTCAGCTTCCAATAGCTCGGTTTATGACTCCAACCATGATGGACTCCATGGCTTGCAGATCATACTTCATAGGCATACTGGACTGTACATCCCATGGTGTGTTGTGCACCAACACTTGTGTGGAGTGCCATATGTTGCTGTAACACATTCAATGGTTCCACATGCTGTGTAGGGGGGGAGGTTCAGCTGACTGTTCAGGTGCAGGATCTGTTTGTTCTGTAGTTTATGCATGGCACATATTGGGAATCAATGTAGTCCACTTGATGCCATGCTTTTAGCATTGGGGGTAGCTGTTCATCCATTCTACATGAGATATCTCCTGGTATGATGATATGGACTATCATTGGTGGGAGGTGGGTATGTATATATGGGCCTGTCTGTCAGGATGTCGGCATTGTCAGTCAGGTACAGCTGGCCCTGACTCATGACATATATGTGTGTACATTGCTATATATGACATAGCTGTCGGAAGTGTCATGATTCAGTCTGGACTCCTTCTCAGCTACTCTTTACAGAACACCAACAAACCTGAGCACTAATCCCTGTTATACTCCTATACACACTTAACACCCTACTGATCCTTTGTCATCTGGCTACAGAGTATGTCATGATTATATCCAGGCATGTCCAGGGGTCGGCTTTGTGTGCACTCTCCAGTCCAGCTGGTGAATATTGTGATGTAGACACAATGTCACATCTGCCTCATGTACACAGACAAGACTCTCCTCCTCACAGCAAACCAGATATATGTGTGAGATGCACCTATAGAGACATACACTGTGCTGAACTCTCTCGACCCATGACTGGCATAGTCTATCAGGTGGTGAAGATAACCACACACACCACATATCAGTCTCATATTTCCTCTGGTGACAGCACTTAAACCACATTATCACACATACACATACTCGGATGCTGTAAATGAACTCTGCCTAAGCAGCAGAGACCTCCACAGCAGGCACACACACAACTGCTACCCCACTACAATTTCCACATCTCACATAGTTCACAATGTCAGTGAGACACACAGTCACTTGCCTTCGGGCTACACAACACACATAATACACTTGTGATAGGCGACACTTATTGTCAGACACACTGACGTACCACTCACCAGCCCATACAAGGGAATAGTCCCTTTGTGCTGTCTGTCTTGTGCCAGGATCTGTCACATAACACATGCAGTCAGGTCACTACAAAGCAAGTACAGGACTGGCATCATCATTGTCCATGCTGGTGCGTAAAACCTCAGATGTTACTCCCTGGACCACATGACATGGTAAATGGAGGAACAGTGTCATCATGTAGTCCAGGCCAGTATGACCCTGACCTTGTCTAGCATCTTACACCCACCAAGTATGATGTCACAGTATACAGACAAACATATCATGTTTAACACTTGGCTAACAGATTGGTGTCATTCGTAGGGGATACAGTGTCTGTCAGCCTGTGGTGACATGCTCAACATGCCACGTAGCTTCACTATGGACAGCTTGCACCTGTCACCCTTGGACCTTTGAATGCTGGCTAAGGCTCTTGCTACCACCATAGTGCATTTGTTGAGCAGGGCTCAAAAGACAAACCCACCTACATAGACATTACAGGTTAAATAACACTAAGGGTAATGCTGCTCAACACCAGATGTGTTACCCTCATATTGCGGCCACTCAGGACTATGTGCACTAACAGACGTCTAGTTCAGGGTCACATATGCACTCCAGCACTACCAGGTTATATTTCTGACCACAGGACTTAGAACAGACAACACAACTAGGGGGTGTATCCATATACATCACAGATACACACCCCTCCGGGTTAGTGGCACTGCAGTAAGCATCACAGACCATACATATACAACTACCATTGTTCGAAACTGCCTTTCAGTTTGTTGCCTACTACAGACCACCCTCCCATACTCAGGAACCACACTCGGCTTTCCTGGGAACAGTGGGGGATATGATGGTTTCCACAAACACCATTATATTGGGTGACATCAGATACATGAATATTGACTGGGGATACTACTCAAGCAGCAACAACCTCACCCTACAGTCGCTACAATTTATACATTCATATGCTATGGCACAACCAGTCACCACAGCCACAAGGGGGAATACATATTGGACCTGATCATCACCAACATGGGGACTCTGTGTTACACACCAGCAATATATCCCTCATTGGTAAGGTCGGAACATACATCTATCTCACTGGACATACATATACACTCCACACACCCATCCTGGGTAATCTTGGTGAACTTCTGATGAGCCAACGTCTCACTTCACCAAAGCAAGGTGGTATCCTTCAGAGAGCTTGAGACAGTGAAATACAGCTCCGACTGCCGAATCCTTTACATACACATTCTATGGACTCCTAGTGGACTGCATGGATTGTGCTACCCCAAATAACAACAAGACTCACTCCTCCAATGGCAGGGGACCTGTCTGGTAGACACCAGCCATTAATGAGCTGTACAATGTCAGGAGAAAGCTACTACATGATAGAGCACAATTCCAGATGGGGAAAGCATCTGTGATCTTTACTAGCAGACAGCTATGATCAGTCATGTACTTATCTAAGGTCTTCTTCTCACGGACAATTGCACCAGAAAAGTAGGACTATCACAAGGCCTTCGTCAGTTAGGTCAGGAACCTGGGTGGACACTCACTGATATGCAGTGAGTTACTGCATACTGACTACACTTACCCTGAACCCACTGGCATAGCCAACATCCTGGAAAACAGGTTCAGTGCAGATGTCTCCCCCCATTCCCCCTAGGGAGCAACTATCCATCCCAACAGAGTGTAACCTCCCTGACACCACACAAGTAACAGGTGAGTGCTGCCCTCCCCAAAGCATACATTACAGCATCAATGTGACTAGTTGGTGTCCTGGCCTGCATCTTACATGAGCTTCATGACAGACGTAACCCTCACATTACATCACTGTGCAATATTGGAGTTACTACAGGATATGTACCCACTGAATGGCATACAGCAACAGTGTTCCCACTCCACATAGTTGGTGCCAGAATGGACCACAGACAATATTGCCCTATAAGCCTAACTATCCTGTTATGCAAAGCTATGGAGTGTATTGTCATGGGACTCTCACACATAGATATCAGGAAACTACAGACACTGTGTCCTACACATTTCAGCATTGTTGCGGGCAGATCTTGCCTCTTGAACATGTTTGTATTCTTTTGACAGTTAACAGGTCCATCAACATAGGGACAGTTGTACACGCAGCCTACCTAAAGCTTGCTAAACCCTTCCACACAATAACCCACTGGGCCATTATGCATAGGCTCACCAGCATCGATATGGACACATATCTCACATTATGGATTGCTACCTGGATCAGGGATAGCACCCACATGGTCAGAATTGCAGGTGCCATGTTAGACTATACACCAGTTACACATGGCATCCCACACGGCTCGGTCCTGGGACCTCTCTTGTTCAGTATATATTTGTCTGATGTACAGGCTACCACAGGGGGAATATGGCTGACCTTGTTCACACTTGACTGCATACTGGGTGCCATGATCACCTCTCCAGCTGCCACATGCATACTCCAACAGGGTCTCACAGAGATGGATGACTGGTGCCTGAGCCATGGCCTACAGCTAAATGCCATTAGTTTCCCTTTGGGAATAACAACATGCCCACGCATTAACACATAGGTAGTACTCCATTACATATGGTAGGTGTTGTTAGGTGATTGGGGACATGACTTGTTCGTACTGTCACCTTTGACATTCACGTTGCCACAGTGGTTGGACAGACCTTCTATATAAGCAACCTTATCACATATGGTTTCACATCTAGATCAAGTGATGTCATTGTGCCCCTATACTAATAACAGCCGTGCTTGGCTACAATGCCACCTTTGGGGTGTACCTTACCCAACACCTGCAGCAACTGTACTGACCACAGATACCCATGCAACAGCCACCCCTCAACAATACCCACGAATCACATATCTCACAAAATCAGTGGGCCTCACAGTCACAGCCCTTAAGGCCAAACAACACTCCAAATACACTTGTTATAGGGGACTCTATTGTCCAGCACACTGACATCCCACTCAACTGACTGAACAAGGAGAAGGTCACTGTAAGCTGCCTGTCAGGTGGCAGGATCCACCACATAACGCAAGCACTCAGGTCACTCCAAAGCAGGCACAAGTATGACTCTGTCATTGTCCATGCAGGTGTGAATGACATGAGACGTACCTCCCTGAACTACAAGAAATGAGACATAGAGCAGCTCTCTGATTATGTAGCCCAGGCTGGTATGACCCTGACCTTGGGTAGCATCTTGACCTCACCAAGAATGATGCCAGAGTATAAAGACAAAATGATCAGTTTCAACAATTGTCTACAGTATTGGTGTCATTCAATGGGGATCCAGTGTCTGTCAACCTGGGATGACATGCCCGACAAGCCACGTTGCTTCACTAGGGATGGCATGCACCTGTCACCCTTAGGCTTTCGTATACTGGCCATGCCTCTTGCCACCCCCATAGTGCATTTTTTAGGCGAGGCTCAAAGGACAAACACACCTCCATAGACAACCCAAGGATACAAAATCTAAAGGTAATGCTACTCAATGCCAGACGTCTAAACCTCAAGATGCACCCACTTGAGGCTCTCCTCAGTATGGAGAATATCGATGTCTATGCAGTAACAGAAACCTGGTTCAAGGCTCCTGAGAGAACCCCAGCACTACCAGGTTATAACTCATACCATGCGTTTCACACACAAAACTCGGACCAAAGCACAAAAGGAGGGGTAGTATCTATATTCATCAAAGATACCTACACCTCCAGGTTAGTGGCACTGCACGAAGCATCAGAAACCATCCATGTGCAACTAACAGTGGGCCAAACTGCCTTTCAGTTTGTAGCCTGCTGCAGAACACCCTCCCTATTACAGGAACCCCACTTGGCATTCCTGAGAACACTGGAGAATATCAAGGTCTCTCCTAAACTATGTTATTGGGTGACTTCAACTACCCAAACATTGACTTCAACAACTACTCATGCCCAAACACACTCACCCATTGGTTCCTTGAAGTTATAAACTGTAATGTGATGGAACAACCGGTCACCACTCCCACAAGAGGGAACAACATATTGGACCTGGTCATCACCAACATGGGGACTCTGTTCCACACCACAGGTAAACCCATTGGTAAGATCAGACCATTAACAAATTTCCATGGACATCCATATCCCGTCCCCACCCCCAGCCAAGGAAATCACTGTATAGAATTTCTCAAACACCAACTTTGCACTTCTCAAGACTGAGGTGGAATCCTTCAAAGCCCACAGGCCAGAGGAAAATACGGGCCAATCCGCAGAATCCTTTACAAATGCATTCTATGAGCACCTGCAGGAATCCATGGATCGTGCTATCCCAAATAAAATGAAGACTCACTCCTCCAAAAACAGGAGACCTGTTTGGTGGACCCCGGCCATAAATAAGCTATACAACAGAAGGAGAAAGCTACTACATGACAGAGCAAAATCCCAAAAATGGAAAGCATCTCTGATCAGTACTAGCAAGAAAGTTCGATACCTCATAAAATCATCAAAGGCCAGTTTCCAAAGGGAAATTGCCCTAGACACTGAAGATAATCACAAGTCCTTCTTTAGTTATGTCCATAATATGGGTGGAAACTCCCAGATATGCTCTGAATTGTTGCATAACGGTACAAAATATACCGAAACTACAGACAGCTAACATCCTAGCAGACAGATTCAGCACAAACCTCTCCCCCCCTTCACCAACAAAGGAACAAATGCCTATCTCAACTGAATGTAACCTCCCTGACATCACAGATGCACAGGTGAAGGCTGCCCTCACCAAAGCAAAAAAACACAGCAGCTATGGGACCGGACGGTGTCCCAGGCTGTGTCTTACACAAACTCCAAGAAGAACTGAACCCTCACATTAAGTCACTGTTCATACTTAACCTTACTACAGGATATGTACCCGAATAATGGCGTACAGCTGCAGTGGCTCCACTCCACAAAGGTGGTGCCACAACAGACTCTGGGAACTATCGCCCCATAAGCCTGACTAGTCTGGTCTGTACAGCTATGGAGCATATTATCATGGAACTCATAAACAAAGACATTGGGAGCCTCCAGACAATGGACCCTACCCAATTCAGCTTTGTTAAGGGCAGATCTTGCCTCTTAAACCTAGTTGATTTCTTTGAAACAGTTACCAAAGCTATGGATGAGGACAAGGTAGTCCACACAGCCTACCTGGACCTCACAATACATAAATAAGCTTGACAGCTTAAATATCAACACCTATATCACAAGATGGGTTGCAAACTGGCTCAGGGATAGAACCCACATGGTCAGAATCGCAGGTGCCATGTCCGAATACAAACCAGTTACAAGTGGCATCCCACAGGGCTCAGTTCTGGGACTTCTCTGGTTCAGTATATACTTCTCTGAGGTTCAGGCTAACACGGGGGGATTATGGCTGACAAGGTTCGCAGATGACTGCAAACTGGGGGACATAATCGACTCTCTAGCTGACACAAGCATCCTCCAGAAGGGTCTCACAGAGATGGATGTTTGGTGCCAGAGCCACAAGCTCGAGCTACATGCTAAAAAGTGCATAGTCATCCCCTTTGTGAAAAACAAGGTGCACACAAATTACCACATATGGTAATCCATTACGTACAGAAGTAGTAATTTGAGATTTGGGGACCAATGTAGATAGTAATCTCTCCTTTGATAATCACATTGCCAAAGTGGTTACAAAGACCTTCTGTATATGCCACCTTATCATGAAAGGGTTCGCATCTACATCAAGAGAGGTCATTGTGCCCCTCTACTCGTCAGTCATCAGCCCCATACTTGAATACAATGGCCCTTTTGGGGTGTACCTTACCCGACACCTGCAGCACCTGGAGAGACCCAAAAGTACCTCTCCAAGAGGATCATGGGCTACAAACAGATGTCATATGCAGCTCAAATAAGGAAACTCCAGCGCTACTCAGTTGCTTACCGCCTACTCAGAGGCAATCTATGCCTGACATACAAAGCCATGTCAAAGCCAGGATTAATGGACATGCTCCACCTCAAAAATCCAAATCCCTTAGAGATACACGCTCCAGGGACTTAAACCTCAGCACAAGTATAAAAATGGCATGCTGGAGGGACAGATTCATTTCCTAGAGGCTCCCCTCACTCTGGAATAGAATCCCAATTAATATTAGACATAGCCCCTCGCTGACCCTCTTCAAGCCAAATCTGGACACATGGATGGGAAATTGCTAATTCATCCCTGGGATCTCTTCTGTGTCCCTGCTAGACAGAGGAACAGCAAACTAATCTTAAAGGGTACCTTCTGTGACCTAATTTACAGAGGCACAGTAGACTAATCTAATAGGGGGATGGATGTCAAATACACTCTGGCTAGGCTTATAACTGACCTAGGGCAGATAGCCTAGTATCTACCTATGAACCTATGAACCTATAAGTTCTGCATCAAGCAGATGTAGGGACTCACACAGATGACCTGCACAGTTCAGATGCAGTAACTCCAGCTCTACTCAGTCGCTTACCACCTACTCTGATATAATGTGTGCCTGTTGTTTGCAGTAATACCCCACCCAGAATTAATGGACATGCTCCATCCACCTCAGGATATCCAACTTCCTTGTAGCTACACACTCCAGGGACATATACCTCAGCACAGATGTTAATAGGACATGCTGGAGGGACAGATTCTTATCCCAGGGCCTCCACTCACTCCAGATTGTGATCACAGTTTCACATAGGCAGAGCCACCCACTAACCACCTACAGGGGACATCTTGATGGCTGTATGGGTGATAGTATGTTTACCCATGGGATTTCTTCTGTGTCCCTGCTACACAGAGGCACACTAGCCTAAACGTACATGGGCTGTCTTGTGTGACCTACTATTCACTGGCACAGTGTAGTACTCTGACAAGGCTGCAAAAGCCAAACACACTCTGGCTAGGCTTGTACATACCCTAGGGCAGATAGCCTACTATCGACCTCTGAACCTATGCTTCTGCTCGGGATGCACAATATTTATTGCTGATACTGTTTGCAGGTCTTTATCGTCTTTGCTTTCCCAGTTTCTATGAACAACTTGGGTATCTGTGGAACATGTTTGATCATGACAGGGTTCCATTATATTATATAAGTGTCTGTTGTCATGTAACTGTGTGCACAGGGTGGATTGCTGGATAGTGAGAGGTTCCTGGGTTAACACATGCAACTGCCAGATATGTGTGGCCCACTGCCGTAGTCAGACATGGCCTAAGTGTGTGAACATGCCCAGTTCAGGCTTTCCATGTTTTGTTGCCTGACATATGTCTCATTTATTCAAGTGTGTGAGCATGCCCAGTGTGACCTTTCAGTATGTTGTGATCTGAAGTCCAATACATTTCTGGATGTGTGTGAACATGACCAATATTAACATTTATACTATGTGTGTTGGAAGTAAAGTTCTGTTCTTACTGCAGGACTCACCTTTGTGTCATAACTCAACAGGGATTATGCTGTGCCTGCAGGGTTTCCATGAGATACTTTGCATAGACTTATCAACATCCCTTCATACTGGCTGAACAGTGCAATGCTGTCATGGTTTAGTGGTTCAGTACTTTAACTATGGTGCACAGTATCCTGGGTTTGAGGCCCATCACTGCTTTATATTTCCATACTGAGCAGACCAGACTGCTTAAGGGCCAGTTAAGCAAATATGAGCATGTTGGCTTTTGTTCTGCTATGCCCTACTTAGACCAGGCTTGTCCGACATTGCTGTATATTCACCAACTTTGCTGGACATTGCCCAATATTACTCAGCACTGACCACAGTTGTACTAGTTGGTGTATGTATTCTGTTTGCATATACTTCATGGTGGTAAATGCTGTTTAGCACTACCTTAAATTGTTTGACATACGGCAATCATGCCTCAGGTGGTGCTGCAGGGCTGCCTATGTCAGATTTACATACTACACTCCCTGTACATGTTTGAAGCAGGTAGTGTCAACTTAGGCATCCCTTTTACTATATGTGTGGGTCAGAGAGAGGTATCATTTCCAGGGTTCCTGCTGAGCCAGTATATGTGCTATGCATTGCCTCTTTGCCAAGGCCAAAGCATACTGGGCACGCCTCCTTCTGCCTACTGGGGCAGGCTCAGTTTGTTCCTCCTCATTGCATATGTCGGTTTATGACAGCAATGGCAGCCCCTAACATTTCTTTGTCTCAGTTAAGCCTTTTCAGTATTCACTTCTCTTAGCTTACTGCAGTGCTGCAGTGTCTCTGAGCAATACATGGTGAAAAGTTGTTTGCAGAGTTTTAAGTGCTAGCCTGGGCTGGGCTGGTTTACTGCCTGTGTAATTGCCTGATTCTGATTATTTCCACCTGTTATCTCTGCTGACTCTCCCTGGTTAACTTCCTACTGTTTGTTTTGCTTCCTTTTCTCTTTCCATTTCCTCAGGGGGGCAGTGCCGCGCACACTAGTGCAGACGCGCATACACATGATAACACTTGCGCACACAGGCTTAGACGGAGTTACACTAGCTAATTCCTGCTTATATGCACGCACACCAGCGCAAACGTGCTCACAATACTGTAAACTGCCTTATACATGCTTACTCCGGCTTAAACGCGCGCACTCATGCTTACACGAGCACACACTGTCTTACTCGGGTTTACAGGTGCGCACACGCACGCATGCACATTGCATTAATTTTTACAAGAAACTTTAGTGATACCCACAGTGTGCACCTTCTATTTCTTGACTTTAGCTAGGATACCTGATGACACACCTCTTTTAGTGATGAGCAACTGACAGCTAACACATGCCACTCTGCTCCAATGAGCTTAGCTTCTTTCATACATACCTCCTCCTGATGTCATCTATATCCTACTCTGTTACTCCCCTTATCCTAGTTTTACACTCCACTGACTGTGCTCATTTGCTTTGTAGACTTGGGATCCACTATCCTTACCCTCATTTGCATAGGATTGCCTACTAATGCTTGGTTACATCTCTTAGACTGGGTTCCCCCTTAGCAACCCCTACTCGGTAGCCATGTTGTCTTCAGCCTGCCATTGCCTTGCATTGTACATTACAAATACCTATAAAATCCACATTTGTGGGTTTAAATTTTTATTTTTCTGTTTTTTTAGAGTGCAGCCCATTTGCGCGAAGCTGCGCTATGCTTAAACATGAAAGCTTGGAAAAAAAAATAATTTTTTTTTCATTTTGCATCAGGAAACATTGCCAATAGCCATATATTTGGCCATTGGCATGCTTCCTCTACTGGATGCAACCTTTATTTGGAGCTGTCATGGCTCCATTTTGCTATTTGCAGAATGGTACTCAGTTGTCAACTGAGTACATTTCTGCAGATAACACTACTCTTACTTGGACAGGTTCAGGTTTCCTGAATCGCAAATCTAACTCACTGGCATGCCTTTCGGCTGCAATTGAGGTAATTTGCATGTCCCGGCCCTGTCCGTGTAAAAGCCATTTTAGGGGCTCTCTTGCACGCCCCTACAGGCTGTTCCTGGATCGCTCGTCGGACATGATGGCTGCATGGAGTCTTACGCTACTCTTAGATCCATGCAAGCCATTGTGAATCCAGCCCAAAGTGTAAATAACTGCTTCCACATCATATTAACAAAGTGTAAATAACAGCTTACACATCGTATTAACAAAGTGTAAATAACAGCTTCCACATCGTATTAATGAAGTGTAAATAACAGCTTCCATATCGTATTAACAAAGTGTAAATAACAGCTTCCACATCATATTAACAAAGTGTAAATAACAGCTTCCATATCGTATTAACAAAGTGTAAATAACAGCTTCCATATCGTATTAACAAAGTGTAAATAGCAGCTTCCACATCATATTAATGAAGTGTAAATAACAGTTTCCACATCATATTAATGAAGTATGAATTACAGCTTCCATATCATATTAGCAAAGTGTAAATAACAGCTTCCATACCGTATTAACAAAGTGTAAATAACAGCTTCCACATCGTATTAACGAAGTGTAAATAACAGCTTCCACATCGTATTAACAAAGTGTAAATAACAGCTTCCACATCATATTAATGAAGTGTAAATAACAGCTTCCACATCATATTAATGAAGTGTAAATAACAGCTTCCACATCATATTAACAAAGTGTAAATAACAGCTTCCACATCATATTAACAAAGTGTAAATAACAGCTTCCACATCATATTAATGAAGTGTAAATAACAGCTTCCATATCGTATTAACAAAGTGTAAATAACAGCTTCCACATCATATTAATGAAGTGTAAATAACAGCTTCCACATCATATTAACAAAGTGTAAATAACAGCTTCCACATCATATTAACAAAGTGTAAATAACAGCTTCCACATCATATTAACAAAGTGTAAATAACAGCTTCCACATCATATTAATGAAGTGTAAATAACAGCTTCCATGTTGTATTAACAAAGTGTAAATAACAGCTTCCATATCATATTAATGAAGTGTAAATAACAGCTTCCACATCGTATTAACAAAGTGTAAATAACAGCTTCCACATCATATTAACAAAGTGTAAATAACAGCTTCATATCGTATTAACAAAGTGTAAATAACAGCTTCCACATCATATTAATGAAGTGTAAATAACAGCTTCCATATCATATTAACAAAGTGTAAATAACAGCTTCCACACCATATTAACAAAGTGTAAATAACAGCTTACACATCGTATTAACAAAGTGTAAATAACAGTTCCATATCGTATTAACAAAGTGTAAATAACAGCTTCCACATCATATTAATGAAGTGTAAATAACAGCTTCCACATCATATTAATGAAGTGTAATAAATAACAGCTTCCACATCATATTAATGAAGTGTAAATAACAGCTTCCACATCATATTAATGAAGTGTAAATAACAGCTTCCACATCGTATTAACAAAGTGTAAATAACAGCTTCCACATCGTATTAACGGATCGTATTAATGAAGTGTAAATACTTCCACATCGTATTAACAAAGTGTAAATAAGAGCTTTCACATTGTATTAAAGTGTAAATAACAGCTTCCACAACATATTAATGGTGTAAATAACAGCTTCCACATCGTATTAACAAAGTGTAAATAACAGCTTCCACATCGTATTAATGGATCGTATTAATGAAGTGTAAATAGCTTCCACATCGTATTAACAAAGTGTAAATAAGAGCTTTCACATTGTATTAAAGTGTAAATAACAGCTTCCACATCATATTAATGAAGTGTAAATAACACTCATTGCAGTCTTAGAGGTAGTTATGTGATGATGTTTTGAATTCCTTTTTGTAGAAACGTATGGCATAGTTCTACTTTAATATGTCTCCCATACATATAGAAGTTCTGACAGCTAAGATGTTGACTAGCAGCTCCTTTTCATTCTGACAATATTTAGTTTTTCTGTCAGTCAAAGCTCATGACGCATAAGCAATGGACCCATCAATAATACTGCTACTAGGCTTTCTGGCTACAACCACTTGAAGTGTCATACTAGATGCCAAGGATCTGGGCCTGTATTCAAGGGTGCAGAGTTTGATTCCTTCTACCTTCATTTGTAGGCGCATATTTTGTATTTATGCACATAGGTGTATTTGTACAAATTTTGTGTATTTTGTACAGATTTATTCTTTGCAACTCAAATATTGCAATTTAAACTGTTAAATTCATGTGCTGTGGAGCTTTTCTCCCTGGGCCTCCACTGAAAATGAGTTCTCTATTGCCCAGTGGGCTTTCCTGGTAAACAACACATAAATAAATAAATAAATTTGCCTACTGTGTGACTCTGATTGAGCCACTTAACCAGATATTGTTTCCAGGTTGCCTTTGGAAAGAGGGATGCTTGTTTCTAGTTGACTTAGCTGGTTAACAAATACATAAAATAAAATAAAAAAATAATGATGTATCACATATTTAAGCTTAGGTAGGGTATTTACCAGTCTCGTTACTAAAACAAAACTCAGTCTGATGCTCTGTACAACTTCAAATTATATTCTGCTCAGCTTTCTTAGAGGTACAGTTACACCTGACAAGTGAGGTATGAACTTTTACAGGCATGACACCATCATAAGAATCAGAGTTTGCTTTCTTACACAAATGCATACCTTGTCTTCATTTGGTCACACCCATTACTAGTGAGAGGACAACCCATGTATTTCAGAGATGACACACCAATCTGACATTTTGCTATGTTTAGTTTTATTTAGTTATTTTTGTGTTAGCTGAGTGGTCCCACTGGTGTCCCATTTCACAGGCAACCTAACAGAACTGTCTAGTTAAGTTACTTATCACACACTAAGCAAATGCACACTGAAAAAAAATCAAACCTCAGATTACAGAAAGCAGATTCAGACTCAGTTTCAAAATTCCTGATCTTAATCTGCCCAGTAGCTTAATCAGTCAGATGTGAAATAGTTGTTTCTTAAAACCCCAAACCAAAATGTCATCAGTTGTATTCACAACCTAAGCCTTTAGTCAATTCAGCTACAGCTCTTTGAAAGACTTTTGCGACCAATGAAAAGTCAAATGGTAATCTCAGGAATCTGTATCTAGCTGATAGGTTGTTAAAAGTACATGAGTTAGACCTTGCTTCATCAAATATCATTTACCAGACTGCCCTTGTTAACATCAGGCAGTGAAAGAGTTTTGCATTAGGCAAAGTAGAAATCAGTTGTAATAATGTCTGTAAAGGACAGTGTACCCATAGAATGCATTTTTGGTCTACAGAGATACTGACTTTGTCTTACTTCACACAGTCACTGCACTATTAATTCACTATGCAGGCCCAGTCTGTTTAATGATTGCACATAACTATTCCATGCATTTAAGCTCCAGTTCTATCTTTTTTGTCAGAGTTGTAGGTAATCTATGTGGTGAATACATCAATGGCACAGATTCTGGTCATATTTTAAGGCGGTATTTTGTCCTGAAACAACGTAGAATCTTAAACAAATCTCTATACTTTAGCAGAATATCAGTCTTAGCTTAAGTGTATTATATATTGTGTGGATTCACCTGCAGTGATTTGGATAAAACAGACAATGATTCTGCAATCTATTTTTTAAAAAAGCCTTAACAGTTCTGATTTTTA
This sequence comes from Protopterus annectens, assembly GCF_019279795.1. Classification (NCBI taxonomy): domain Eukaryota; kingdom Metazoa; phylum Chordata; order Ceratodontiformes; family Protopteridae; genus Protopterus; species Protopterus annectens. The sequence goes on along the minus strand of NC_056747.1, from coordinate 1,369,523,388 downwards.
TTCAATGTAGAGGTTTTTATGTCTAGTACTTATTGTTTCTGTACTGTTCTTGGCTTAACCCTGCATTCTCTCTCACACACTGCGTATCTGCTTGGCTGCCCCTGTAACCATGATTTATATTGGTTATCTCTGTGAGTATGCAAAGTATCCTTTCTCATGCTCACTATACCACTTGTTAGAGTCATATTCTACCCTGTACACTAAATTCTGTTCACAATAACTAAAGTTTGCATGTTATGACAATTTCCATTTGCACAGCTTGCGTTCTCTTAATCGAACCCACAAACAGACGTATATTTTCCAGGTGTGTTGGCTTGCTTTAACTGAACTTGCAAGATATACTACATGGAAAAGCTGTCTATAGAACTGGCATCTATAAACACAGTTCAGCTAGATTTAACCCACAGACTTCACCTTATGTTCTCAGTGAATCAAAATGTTCACAAATAGACTCTTTTAGCTTGCAGTTTAAAGCCATAGTTCTTAAAGCTGAATGCAAACACACACATTATACTACATGATGCCCAGATATCAAGCTTAAGTGCAGCATACTTATTATTTATGTATTTATTTTTCAGACCAGACTTCCTTACCAGTCAGATTTTATCACAAATTGCTGCTTCCCCATCCCTGATTCTAACTTTTCTTTGCACTGTATTCATAGAAGTCATTCTATATTACTCACAAACATTTCAGACTTTAAATCACTGCACCACTCATTCAGAAAACTTAGTTCTTTGCTTTACATCACCTCTTTTAAAAGCCTACAACCACGACATCATATTGGACATAATACTCTATTGCTCATTCGTTACTAGATGCTGTCTAGCACAACCTGTTTTGCAACAATGTGTAAGCCTGTCAGTTTTTATTTGTATAATTTATATAACTTTTCTAGTTTCTTTTCTTATTATTCTTGGATTTGTTGCCAATTTCAGACACTTCCATGCCAACAAAGCAACTATGGTCTGCTCAATTGTTAGCCTTAAATAATGTAATTATCTTATGTAGCCATTATTTATGCCACATACAATTCTGTCTCTGAGCAATGAATCACATAGTTCTCTAATTTCACACTAATGTGCTCTTTGTCTGAAATTAGTCGCATATACTTTAATAGACTGTTGTGATACTGTTTCTGGTAAACAACAACTACATCTGACATAAGGTAGAGTCTTGTTTGGCTCACTCTGTGCTTGATACTTAGATTTTACTACTGGTAAAATGTTTTCTTCTTCACAAACAAAAGTATTAAATACCTTGATGGCTGACTGAGCAGTGACTTGAGGTCATACTTAACCTTTTCTGGTGTGTCACTCAGGCCACTCTCTGTAAGATACAAGTCAAATATTTGGATCCAGGATTTACAATTTTCTGACAGTTTTTCAGAAACTTAAGAGCAGACAAAGTTAAATCATTGACATTTTGAGACATAAGTTGAAAATGATCTTCAAAAAAAATAATATTTGTGCCACACTCATATAACTCAAGGAAAATGCAGCAGACATGTATATTATTCATTGATTTTTGGAACACCCATTCATCTGTACTGTTAAACTGTAATATATGTTCTGTCTTTATGTGAATCTATGTGATGAAATTAGTATTGTTTCAAAGATTGTTTCAGTCTTTGATGTCAGCCGAAAGTGCTCTTTGCAGCACCCACAATGTGCCCAGTAATGATTCCTTCTGCAATTCTTATGAAGTTACATGGATTGGTAACATATCTAAATATGACTGTAGATTCTTTTTTATAAGACCCGTTGCTCCTGCTACTATTAGAACTGTCTGGGTATCTTTCTTCCACATTGCTCTCATTTCTGGCTGCAGATCCTGATATTTTATCACTTTGTGTCTCTCTGTACGCAAGACACTGTAGTCACTGGGTCTGGCGATTTTAATGATCAATGCTAATCTTGTCTTCTTTTCTTGGACCACTATATCCAGTTTTCTAGCATCTATCTTTTCAAGTGTTGGTAGTTGTTGATCCCATGTGATATAAACTTCATCGTTTTCTATGATGCTTTGTGGCTCATGTTTCCAGTGTTTTTCAGACACTTCAATACCATTATGTTTGCACAATCCCCAGTGCAATAATCTTGCCACATTATTATGCCTTTCAGTATACAGTCCTTCCGCCATTAGTATGTCGCAACCAGCAACAAGGTGTGCAACTGTTTCCAATACGGTTTTACAAAACCTACATTTGTCTGTTTCTCCCACATGTTAAGTGGACTTTATAAACCAGTGTGTATGTAGTCCACTATCTTGGGCTGCCAATATTAACCTTTCATTTCCTGGTTTGAATTCGCCTCTCCTTAACCATTCCTGTGTTCATACCTGATCAACATGAGGTTCTTCCAGAAGTTTTCTATATTTGTAACTATATTTATGCTTTTTCCACATTTTTTGCTTTTTCATCTGGTCCTTCATCTTATATTCTTTCTTTTATTTTTTTAGCACATTTAGTTGCTGCCCGATTTTTATCTACTTCTGGTTTGATTTCCATTCCTGCTTGACGCCGATATGCTTCTGCTAAATTAAGCGGAGAAGTCATCTTAGATTTATTCTCCTCATGTTTCAAAACTTTCACTACATCTGAGTCTTGTGCGGTCAGCAGATATGTGTGGAGTCCCACAATTGCAGATCTATACATGTAATCAATTTCAAGAAGCCCCATCCCTCCTTTGGAATGATGAATATATAAGCTTGGTATACACTGATTTTTATAAATCATTTGGTGAACATGAAGCATCCTTCTTGTGTTCCTATCGAATCTATCCAACACATTTTGGGGCCAGTCAGTCACTCCAAAACTGTAAGCTAGGCCAGGAAGAGCAAATTAGTTTATAGCTTGGATGTTGTTCCTAGATGTCAATGCTGTTTTCAGAATTAATTTAAATTTTCTAAAGTATTCCTTACTAAGTTTTATTTGCATTTGTATATATTTTATTGTTGATCCTTCATCAGTCAATTCCCAAATATTTATACACTCCCTCTTGCTCAAGCTCTTTTATATCACATTCTTGCCCCAAACTGATGTTTTCCTGGAGCTGCAGTTTTCCTGCTTTAAAGGTTGCTTTTGTATGCTTATCAAGACAAAATGACATTCTTATATTATCTGAAAAAGTTTTGACAACCTGCAGCTGTGCTTTCAGTTCCTCATCTTCATAGGTTGGTACTAGGCTATCGGCCCTAGGGCCTATACAAGCCTAGCCATAACAATTCCCTGGCTATTTCTTCCCACAGTATTTACTTCCCTGGACCCCTGTCTAGCAGGGCGACTGACGTGATCCTGGGGTGAATTTCCTTTCTCCCATCCAATCGTCAAGGTTCCTTTTGAAGAGGGCCAAAGAGGCACTCTGCTTGACATGTACGGGCAATCTATTCCAGAGTCTGGGGAGTCTCTGGGTCAGGAACCTATCCCTCCAGCATGTTTTGTTTATTGTGATGACAAGGTTTAGATCCCTGGAGCGTGTGGCTCTGAGGGATTGGGATTTCTTTAAGTGTAGCATGTCCAACAGCTCTGGGTTTGACATGGCCTGGTATGTTAAGCAGAGATCGCCTCTGAGTAGACGATATGCGACAGAGTATAGCTGGAGTTTTTTAAGGCAGTTAGCATAGGGCATCTGCTTTAGGCCTGTGATTCTTTTATTGAGAATATGTGATGAGGTATACAGTTTTAAATCCTCAACAAGGTGAAGCTGGGAAGTCTTTACACTTTGTTGTTTTTTTAGGAGCCAAATTGTAGCCATGGCCTAAGCCGTTAAGTAAACAGCTTAATGGGTTAATGGCAAGGCAGAATAGCAACGATGACAAAGAATCACTCTGTAATATCTCCTTTGAATATTTAACCTTGGGATAATAATCTGTCCTTTATCATGGCTTAATTGCAAAGTGGTATGTCACTGTTTCATGGTCACTGTAATGTAGTCAATCAGTGTAGGGTGTATCTTATGCATTTTTAAGCATTCTTTTAACCGCGAATGTGGAATACTATCAAATACTTAGTCAATCCATGTCATACTTAGATTCTTCCCCTTTTTACAGTTCTCCAGTATGACTTTATTTAACAACAAATGATCCTTTGTTCCATATGACCTTCTTTTATTGCCCCTGTGTTCTACTGCCATAATTGAGTTTTCTTCTAAATTATTATAAACCCTGTCAGGATCAATTCCCTTGTATAGTTTATACATCATCGGAAGGCAAGTTATTGGTCTATAATTTTTAGGGTAGCTTGCAGGTTCACTCTTAAGTAAGAGCATTGCTTTGCCTGTTGTTAGCCAGTGTGGTGTCTGGGGTGTGCATATAAATAGTCCTTATTCATGGCTAAATCTTCATGCAAAGATGTTAATACTTTTAGCAAGAAATTAGGTACTGCATCTGGGCCTGGGATTTTCCAATTATAAGCTTTTCTTAACTTTGTTTCAATCTGTCTGACTGTTACTTCATCCCATTTCATATCCTGTACCTTTAAACTTCTTATTCTTTCTTTAACTCCTATTCATCTAGCATCTTTGTTATATTCCACAGGATCTTCATAGACACTTCTCTGAAATGTAGCTATTTCTTCTTTTTTTAGTAGTCTTTCAATTCCTTTTACCTTATTTCCCAATTCTCTGTAAAACTTTTTTGGGTCATCAATGAATTGCTTATTTTGTACTTTTCCTTGATATTTATCTGTGTATCTTCCAAGTTGTTCTGCCTGTGCTGAGATTTTTAGTTTATTTGCAATAGTGCATGATAGAGCCTGGCTGTTCTAATATTGCACATTGCTTTTATCACATCTATATTTCTTAGTATTTTTGTTAATCTATTCCCTCTTCTATAGTCTTCTAAGAGTGACACTTCTTGTCTTAATTGCTTTATACTTTTCTCTATTTGATACTACGATGATGGTATTCAGTTTCTCCCCCTCCTTTCCCTCACTGCCCTGTGTTCTTGTGGTAGACCTTTATCAGTTATTAATTTAGCAGCACAGTAATATATCCATATCCTGTTTACTTCTGTTATATCACATAGATCTCCTTGGACAGCCCTAATTATTGTATTCATTTGTTTTATCAAACTTCTGACTTTTGGGGTTTTATTGACTTTTTGCAGTCTATTTCTCTCATTGATCTTAATATATCTATCCATGTATATTAAATCAAGCAACTCTCCTCTTAGCTCATTTTCTTCCAAACTGAGGGCACATCCCTCATTTTCTGTTTCCTGCGGGCATTCTGTAGAAAGTTCTAGAGCATCTTCCTGTGGCACATTCTGTTCAGTTTCATCCTGTGTCATCTGTTGCTCTGTCATATCGGAACTCATTGGCCTATCACTCCTCAACATTGACTGCATCAGAATTTCCACAGTTTCCTGTTCCTTCCCTTCCTGTCTAGCTTCAAGTGAACATTTATACTGTTTTCCTGTGGAAGGCTTCAAAATATCTTGATATGGCACCTGGCCAATTGCTTTCTGTTCCACTGTTTTCCCCTTAATTTGGATATCGGATGCCTTTGCCTGTATTTCTCTTTGAATACCTGTGGGGCTGCCTTCTCTATATTGATTAATTTGCTTTCTCCTTTGCATAAATATTGCACCATATCAAATCTCTCTTTCTTTCCCATGTCCATATTTCTTTTTTATACTTTTGAAATATCTCTTGGTTTTGTTGTTTATATTTTTGCACTTCCTCAGATGCTTCTTTTTCCAAACAGATCAAAGTTTCTTGATCTATATATTGTTTTTCACAAATCTGTTGTATTAATGAATGCAAATTTTCATTTGAAGCTTCTGACAGTTTTTCTTATGGAAGAATTTTTCTTTCCTCTAATTTTTCTCTTAATCTTTTTGTACATCTTGTGTCTGGAAATTCTGGGCTTTTTGCATAATAGTAACAATACATTATTTCTTTCTTATTCTCAATAGTCCACTCTATCGTCTCTATGGCTCTTCTTTGGCCTATCAGTTTTGGTAATTTTTGTGGACTGCTACTTCCTTCTACAATGGGGAGGGGGGCATCTTCCCCCTGGGCTTGGCCTGGCCCCATTGTAGGAATGTTTCCATATTTTGATGATTCTCCATTGTCATTTTTTCCAGTCCTGGCACCAGTGCGCCTACCAGGATTGGGCACTTTTTTATCCTGGGTCTTGTGCACCCAGCTATCTCTTTTAATTTTTTACCTATTTCTGTCCATGATATATGCTATATAAATACAGTCTATATATCAGTGTCACCTTGATGAGATTTTGTGAAAACAGGGTCCACCTCATGAAGGTACTCACCAAGACTTGAGGATGAATTCAGTTTCAGCACTACTACTCTCCTTTGCTTGCTGACTTTTCATCTTTACATTTGGACCCCTTACAGGTATATTACATGTTAGGTAAGATTTGAACAATATGGTAATTATTCTTTTATTCAAAACTTGGGGCTTCAAAACAAACAAAAAAATTTTGAAACATAATTTGACAAGTTAGATTATTTCACTCTTAGCACTGAGGTGTGGTGATTCAGGGGTGAAGATGATAAAAAGTGTATAAACACAAAGTCCACTGCATTAAGGAGATGTGGAGGAAAAGTTTCCCACAAAGAACAGTTGTCAACATTTATTTTCTACACCATCTGGACTTCCTTCTTACATCCCTTCTACTGCTGCTGTTGTAGGTCCCTCTTAGGTTCAGCATAGAATCAGCCAACTGGGGAAAAGGGGGTAAATGGGTCCTGGTCAGTTTGGTGAAGGTAAGGACAGACATCAGTCATCCTGGGCAAAGGGAGTAGGGAGACAATGATTATCCTGGTCAACAGACGAGTAGTGCTCATCTTGGGGAAAAAGAGTGAGTAAGCATCAAACATTCTGGGTACAGAGATTGAACATGGATTACCTTTGCCAAACATGGTGACAGAGCATTAATCATCCATAGAAAATGTGTAAATTGGTACTGATTATCCTGGACAAACAGGGCAAGAGGACACCAATCATGTTGAGTGAAAGGGACAATTAGGCATCATTCATCCTGCGCTCACAGGGTAACAATTCACCAATTATGCTGTGCATAGAGGGTAAGTTTGCATTTATTATCCTCAACACAGAGGGCGAATAATGCATAAGCATCCAGATGGAGAAGCAGAACAACTCTTTGTACAGCAAAACAAGTTTAAAGTAGGGCAGGATTCTATCTCCTGGCAGTACGTACGCTGATGTTTATTTCTGTTAGCCATTTTCTCCAGGTGGGTACTACACAGAAGGTAGGGATCCAGGTAAACTCCAAGGAATCAATACAGGTGGGTGCTACACAGAAGGTAGGGATCCAGGTAAACTCCAAGGAATCAATACAGGTGGGTGCTACACAGAAGGTAGGGATCCAGGTAAACTCCAAGGAATCAATACAGGTGGGTACGGCACAGAAGGTAGGGATCCAGGTAAACTCCAAGGAATCAATACAGGTGGGTGCTACACAGAAGGTAGGGATCCAGGTAAACTCCAAGGAATCAATACAGGTGGGTACTACACAGAAGGTAGGGATCCAGGTAAACTCCAAGGAATCAATACAGGTGGGTGCTACACAGAAGGTAGGGATCCAGGTAAACTCCAAGGAATCAATACAGGTGGGTACTACACAGAAGGTAGGGATCCAGGTAAACTCCAAGGAATCAATACAGGTGGGTACTACACAGAAGGTAGGGATCCAGGTAAACTCCAAGGAATCAATACAGGTGGGTACTGCACAGAAGGTAGGGATCCAGGTAAACTCCAAGGAATCAATACAGGTGGGTACTGCACAGAAGGTAGGGATCCAGGTAAACTCCAAGGAATCAATACAGGTGGGTGCTACACAGAAGGTAGAGATCCAGGTAAACTCCAAGGAATCAATACAGGTGGGTGCTACACAGAAGGTAGGGATCCAGGTAAACTCCAAGGAATCAATACAGGTGGGTACTACACAGAAGGTAGGGATCCAGGTAAACTCCAAGGAATCAATATGCAAAAGTGAAATCCAAAACACTCCAGCATGACCATAAAGAAATATGGATATCATTTATTGGTTTTGAATGCCTTTTCCATTGTGCTTGTCATTTGTTCATTTTATAGACTCTGACTACCCCCTAACAAACACACAAAGTAAATAAATCTGACAGCACACACGCTCCCACCAAACATATGTGAAATACGTCAGCCTGACAAAGCACAGACCAGACCCATCCCAACAAACACCAAAGTTAAATGTAGCAACCCAACAAGCAGAAATGAAATAAATAAATCTGACTCAGCACAAACACATACCAAATAAGAAAACCTGACTCTGCATAAGCCTGTAATAAATCATTCCAAGTAAATAAATGCTAAACTCAGCATAAACCTCCTCAACAAATGCACACAAAGTCAGTCAGTCTCATTCAGGACACTATTTTTTTATTGCCAGTTTACAGTCAGGCAGATAAACTGAGTGATATATAGTTTTTGACTTATTTTGATTCCATTATAGAAAAAAATGTGCTGTCAGTAGTTTATTTAAGATGTACAAAATGTTCTGACTTGTTGTTTGGGTCTGCAATAAACAGACTCTAACCTCTCCAGGGAGGCTGACCTCCCACTCTCCATATATTCCATCAAGTCATTTATCCATTTTTCACCAAGAAATACTAGAAACAATGATTGAAGTTTACTATCAGATCATACAAAGAACAAAACCTGCCACTGCCAAAATGCCTCAGTGAAGTGTGGACATGCCTGAATGTACCACTTGAGATATGCCACTGTATATCACGACCTACCAGGCAGATGGTGCCTCTGTCTGGGACAGTGACTTCAGTACTAATGTATTCATACAAACTGCTCATCATACGCAATGCAGCAGCAACAGCAACCCTGACACCGCCTGTTCCTAACATTGATGCAGGTCATCATAGTATGGGTAAATGAGTGGCTTTACTTCGAAAACTGCAGCTTGTTGCGTTGTGTTGTGTTGTGCATGTTTTGGGATTTTACTCCTTTTGTCCATGGTGGTCCAACTAATCCCTTAATCAGAGCTTACAGAGATTCAAATCATGCTAAATAAGATCAGCTATCACTTCATAGTTTGCTACACAACCCCTCCATATCTCCAGAAAGTCACACAACATTCCTTTATCAAATCTCCATGGGTATGAATGTTGCTCTCCTAGGTGAGTTTAACTATGCAGTGATTAACTAGGGTACCTGTATATCACCAACATAAGATATATACAGAAATCCTTACATTTTATAAATAAAATCCTTCCTGGAAAAGATTACTTGACTTGGTCTCCAAATTCTAGTGTAATGGTATCACCAATAATGTTGATGCTGCAAATAGTTATGCAGAAACATTGACTCACACCTGGAGAAATGTGTTAAACTGGCAGTCCCAACTAGATCTGAGCAAAAGGGGAAGCCTAAATACAAACAAGTGCAGGGGTCCTCAGGTATTAATAAACTATGTAATAAAAGGAAGAAACTTGTAAACCTATATACCAGAACAAATGACCCCAAAATTAAGGAGAACATCAAACACCTAGATAAGAAACTAAAACATAGACATTAGAAAAAAAGGTACCCCATGAATGCAGACTAGTTACAGAAGCTAAAGTCCCTTACAAATCCTTCTTTTGCTATGTCTGAAAAATAAGAAATAACACCCAACATTGCTCTGAGCTTATCCATAGTTCATAGGTTCATAGGTGTTTACTAGGCTAATGACCACAAGGGTCTTTTTAAACCTAGCCATGCATCCCAAATCTCTGACAAGTTCTGATACCCTTGATAAGTGTAAGCATGGGCCTGGGAGATGAACCATTTACAGGTTACCTGTTTGTATTAGAGACATAGGTGCCAAACCAGGGATGAATTTTCTGTGCTCCATTCAATTGTCCAAGTTACACTTGAATTGGTTTGGGGAGAAACTCTGCTTTGCATGGATGAGGAGCCTGTTCCAGATAATTGGTAGCTTCTGGGATACATACCTTTCACTTCAGCAATCCTGGTTATATCACAGGCATGGTTTAAGTCTTTAAAATGACTAATTCTGTGCTGTGGTGATGATTCCATACAAAGGCTGCACAGCTGGTGGGGTTTGCTTTATTGGCCTGAATTTGTCCATTAATAGACTTAAAAAAAAAAAATGTTATGGACATTCAGAATTGCCATATGGCTTATTTGCATATATCCCACGTTGCCTATAATACAAGAAGTTTAAGGAATCACACAGTGGAAAGTCTAGCCTTGCTAGATTTTTCTTTAGGTTTTTGCTGATTGTTTTTTTCCGTTCCCTATTACGCTGTTGCAGACGCAGTTTGTCGAATGTGTCTTCATCGAACCGAAAAGTGCGAAAAGGCAAAATAGTGAAGCGGCTTTTCAGTGAATTCTTTCCCTGGGAAAGAATTTGCTTGGCCGCTTTCGCTACTTTGCCATTTTCTGCACTGTAGTGCGATCTTGGAGTTGGTATATTTAAGTAGGGGGGGCACAGCCCCACGTGTCAGGGGATGTGGGGCCCCCCCATATTATGCAATGTTTTACAGTTTTGTTTTGTTTTTTGTTTTTTATTTCGGAACAGCAATTTTTTCCCTGTTCTGAGGTTTCGGCGTTGTAAGCTTTCGCTTACATGGGGTCGATTATGTGTCACTCGCTGTTGTGAGTATGCGATATAATAATATAGACCCACTATTTCTGTGTGACCTTTTTACTCAATGATAGCATAGGATAGGATAGGATAAGATATACCTGGCAAATATCTGCTTGTGATAAATTATTCTGATTGGTCAGGGCAGCTCATTCAACACATGTTATGGACTTCTTCCTCATTGTCCATAACAGTGCTTGAAGGACCTAGTGTAAAGTCAAAGGCTGCACTACCTCTGTAAATGTTTGTCCTTTAGGGGCACAGGGTGCATCCCTTCTGGCTAATTATGTTCTGGTAGAGTGCAGGGGAGAAACAGAACAATCATATGATGAGAGAAAATATTTAGGAGACAATGTTGCATGCATGTTTGGAAACAAACATTCACTACAATCATTGTACATGTGAATCTGTACTAAAACATGGAGAGAAATGCTCATCTAGGCTGGAAAGGAGGTGTAAATGTTGATTACCATCAATAATACAGGTGAACAAGATTAATCAATGACCAACTGATAGAAGGTGAGTATTAGGAGATGGCAGTAATGCCTGAAGTGGCCAGTGGTCTTATCTCAGAGACAAAGCCCCACTCCTCGGCTGTCTTAAATCAGAGACAAATCCCACTGCCCAGCTGTCTTACCACAGAGACAAAGCCCCACTGCCCAGCTGTCTTATCTCAAAGACAAAGCCCCACTGTCCAGCAGTCTTATCTCAGAGACAAAGCCCCACTGTCCAGCGGTCTTATCTCAGAGACAAAGCCCCACTGTCCAGCAGTCTTGTCTCAGGGACAAAGCCCCACTGTCCAGCAGTCTTGTATCAGGGACAAAGCCCCACTGTCCAGCGGTCTTATCTCAGAGACAAAGCCCCACTGTCCAGCGGTCTTGTCTCAGGGACAAAGCCCCACTGTCCAGCGGTCTTATCTCAGAGACAAAGCCCCACTGTAGGAACATACAGAAAAGGAATAAGGAAGAGATTTGTGCTGATGTTGTAGCATAAACACGTCTAGATGGCACTTTCAGCAAAGGAGAGTGAAACATGTGAGGTCAGACACAGGTGCATAACACCTGTGCTGCCTGTATTGTACATTGGGACATTCTGTAGGCCAGGGGTGTTAGGGTATAATTACAAATGTGCACATCAACTTGCTGTCTCTTTGCCAGTATGGATCATAGGATCATAGGTAGTTACTAGGCTAATGACCATAGGGCCCTTTCAAGCCTACCCAAGTTTTATCCTTATTTCCATGATCCGTATCTATCACCCCTGTCCAAGAGGGACACAGGTGGAACCTCCAGGGTGAATTTACAGTTACCCATCCAATCACCCAGATTGCTTTTGAAGAGGGCCAATGAGGTGTGCTGCTTGACATGAAGTAGGAGTCTGTTCCAAAGGTGTGGTAACCTCAGGGAGACAAATCTGTCCCTCCAGCAGGTTCTGTTAATGTCACATACCAGGTTAAGGTCTTTAGAGTGAGTAACCTGTGCACCATTTGACTTATGGATATTCAGCATTTCCAATAAGGCAGGGTCAAAGATTGCCTTATATGCAAAGCAGATATCACCCCTGAGTAGTCTGTATGAAACAGAATAAAGTGACAGTGATTTCAGATGATCCTCATAGGGCAGATGCTGAAGACCTTGAATTTTCCTTGTGAGGAACCTTTGTGGTCTCTTCAATTGCTGCAGGTGCTTGGAAAGATACACACCAAAAGGGTGTTGTACTCAATTATTGGCCTGATGGAAGAGTACAGGGAAGTTATAACTTCTTTTTTTTCTGGGGGAAATGCCCTTATTTATGAGATGAACAATATAGAATGCCCTTCTTACCACTGTGGAGACATGGTGAGCAAGGGTAAGGTTGTTGTCACCCTGTGTGCCCAGGTCTCTCACCACTGAGTGCGTACTTACTGTGTTGTTATCGATGTGGTAGTTAGCACATTACTCTTACCGAAAGAGATGATAGCACATTTTTTGCATTGAGTTTAAGGCCACGACTTTGGCACCAATCATTTGTTTGTGGAAGACCCTCTTGTAGGATGCTGACATCATTTGGAGATTCTATGACCACTCCCAGTTTGCAGTCATCAGCCACGTTCCTTTAGTTTTAGCTCGTACTTCGAAAACATAGATTCCAAAGAGTAGAGGTCCCACAACTGATCCCTGTGGAACACCACTGGTTGCAAGTCTGCTTTTGGAGGTGGATTCCCCTATTTTGACTATATGGGTTCTATCAATGAGCCAGTTAGTGACCCATCTAATGATATAAGGGTTGATACCTAGCTGGGTGAGTTTGTCAATGATGCCTGAGTAGGAGATAGTGTCAAAAGCCTTGGCTAAGTCTAGGTAGGCAGTTTGCACAGATTTCCCCTCATCAAGGGCCTTGGTGACTGTCTTGAAGAAGTCCACCAGGTTTAACAGCTAAGATCTCCCTTTGACAAACCCAAATTGAGTAGGGTCAAGTGCTTGGAGATTACCTATATCTTTGTTGATCAGGTCCATGATGATACACTCCATGGCCTTGCAGATAAGGCTAGTCAGGCTAATAGGTCTATAGTTTCCGGGGTCAGAAGAAGCACCATCTTTGTGCAAGGGGATAATGGTGGCCTTTTTCCATTCAGCTGAGATGAAGCTGGTGCTTAGACTATAATAAAAAAGAGTATCCAGTAGTGTTGCTAATTCTTCTTTGAGCAGCCTGGGATGTTATCAGGTCCCAGAGATTATGTGTTTTTGATCTTAGAGATGGCATTCATGACCTGTTCATTAGAGATACAAGGTAGAGGACAGATGGTAGGGATGTAATGGGGTACACGTGGCAGGGACAGGGAAGTGAAATATTCACAGAACCTGTCGTTTAACAGGTTAGCAATGTCCACAGGTTCAGTATATGTGGTATCATTAACTACCAGTTTGGCACAAATCTGGGGCTTTCCTTTTAGGTTACAGATGTAACTAAAGAATGCCTTATGGTTGGCCTTAGTTGAGGAAACCAATTTGGATTCATAGTTAGCTTTGGAGGACTTCACAACAAGTCTTATTTGCTTGTTTAAGCTGAGGAGGGAGTGTTTCCAGTCTAGGGCTCATACCCTCTTCCTCTTTGAAAGCAATTTCTTTCTCTTATTGAAAAGCCTGTTAATGGCAGTTGTCCACCAGGCAGGTTTCTCTTCCTTGAGGAGCTTGTTTTGGTCCTATCAGGTACAGCGAGTTAATAAAACTATACAGGCATTTGTATAAAACATTTTGTAGAACTTGGCATAGTTGCCAATTCCATTTGAGGGAGGTGCAGTGAAGCAATTTATACCATACCATAAGAGGTTCTAATTTGTTTTGGAAAAGTTTTTGTTAGTTACTTTTAAGGGGGGGTCAGGTGTGATAGTTACCTCCAATGAGACTGATTTGAGATCAGATCTCACCATGGAAGACCTCACAGTGGGGGTGATACAGAAGTACTCACCTACTCCGAGGATGTATACACCTCCTGTGAGGTCACACAACAGTGCAGAAGAGGAAATTTTCCAATGTTGGGAAAGTGCTTTTGGTGAAATAATTTTGCTGAAATGGCAGTTGCCAAAACTGTCATCAAGCTAGTGACAAACTGCTTGAGGGACACCTTTGCCATCTTACTGAGTTACATGGAGGTTATACAGGCCAAGGAGGAGGAAGTAAATGGATTTCATTGAGGAGTGTATGACCTCTGGTCAAATGAGGGATGGTAGGTAAAAAAAAATGTAAATACACACACAGCCGCACATGTATAAGAGCACAAAGACCCCCAGATAGCCAAATCCCCAGTGTAACAAAGGAGGCTGTCCCTCAGGTGCCTGAGCAGGGCTGTAGTCTGATAAATGGCATATAGGCAAACATCTTAGATAATGTTAGGATCTACGTGGCTTGGCAGATGTCAGGCTGCACACAGCATGAAGAAATCCTTGAGGGAGGGGATGCATGTTTCTTAACCATCACACCTAAATGAGTTCTTCACAGTCCTCAAATGAAGAGCTTGCTTGAAGAAACACAAGTGAAACAAGAAAATCAGTTATCACTAGTTCTCATACTTGCTTACCGCTGGAGTTACTGTCATGTATGCTTTCTCAGTTCAGAAGCTGCTGGCTAGAGACTGCTGCAGAGACACAGAAATCCAACAAAGTAAAGTTTTTTAAGGTGTCAATGCAGGTCAGAGGTCAGTGAATATAAAATGTACCTGCAAAACACAGGTGAACAGTGGAATGTCCTAGCAGGTGAACCCAGACACAGAATTATAATCATGTACACCCAATGGTACCTGGCACTCTGAGTCTCATTTTGTTTTGCTTCGCCGAGCATTTAACACCACATTGTTTGGTTCAACACAAGCTACTCAAATAGGCTCTATTAGATTTTTATTGCATGTCATTTCCTGTAAATCATAGATGTAAAAAAAAAAATTAAAGACCATGGCCTAAACATGAAGTCTCTTTCTGGGTTCTGTGGCTTACACGGGGTTAAACAGAAGTTGTACACTTCCCAGCAATAAAGCTGAAAAGGTTTATCGAGCTGTAGAAAAGCCCTATAAAATGAAACCTTTTGGAACTGATGGGATGCATTACTCAGGCAGGAAGGAGCATAAAATCCTCAGTTACACCGACAGGAAGAGAAATGCTTTATAGGATGCAGTCACATTTTTTGCTGTTTCACAGAACTTGCTCATGTTTAACTTGCATTTCAATTACGCACAAAAGAAGATATTATATTTCAATGTACGTCTCATGATATCTGAATGTGCAAATAAAAGTTATGTGACTATTCAGAGTGTATGTTCCACATAAGCAAGAATTAGTATATTTGGGACACAAGTTAGTATAAAAGTATGCGTGTGTGTGTGTGTGTGTGTGTGTGTGTGTGTGTGTGTGTGTGTGTGTGTGTGTGTGTGTGTGTGTGTGTGTGTGTGTGCACGTGCGCGCGTCTGTGCATTCATCAGCATATTTTGTAGATCTGTGTACTCAGTGCTTTCAGTTTGTATAGCTGCAATGCATACCTTTATGTGTTATTTTTAATATTAGATCTTAATTTGTGGCTTTATGTGTGTGAACACACACACAAAGAACATGCAGCTGTTTGCTCTCCAATTGCATACATTTATTATATTTGTTTCAAGAAGTATATATTAAAATAAGTATGTCCATTGTCAACACATGTAGAGGCAGGTTAAGATTCTTGCTTTCCTCCCTAATATTGTTTACCAACCTTTCTGCATATGTTTAATTAGGAATATTTTTCACGAATTTAGTGAGACAGGGGCACACCATATAGGTATCACAACTCATAACCAAGAACAGTTTATATCAAGGTATGTGAGTTTCAAATTAAATAAAACAATTTCACTACAACAATAGTGACGTTTGAACAAATGAAAGGACGGCAAGAAGGAAGTACAAAAGCTTGACACTAGAATAACATCTAGAGTTAAGCAAAATGAACGCAGATGTGAGACGCTGCGAAGGCAGCCTGTCATGGAAGAAATCACAAGGAAGGGAATCCGGACAGCAGAGCTCTGGGAATGGGTGAGTGGCAGCTTAGTGGTGCTAGCATGGGGTAGCAGGAAAATTAGTGTTGTGGGAATGGGGTAAAAGGCAGATGAGTAGTGTGGGGATGGGGTAAAAGGCAGATTAGTAGTGTGGGGATGGGGTAAAAGGCAGATTAGTAGCGAGAGAGTGGGGTAAAAGGCAGATTAGTAATGTGGTGTGAGAATAGGGGTAAAAGGCAGATTAGTGGTGCTAGAATGGGTAGCAGGAAGATTAGTGGTGTGGGAATGGGGTAAAGGGCATAGTAGTAGTGAGGGAACAGGGGTAAAATGCAAATTAGTAGTGTGGGGATGGGGTAAAAGGCAGATTAGTAGTGAGAGATTAGTAGTGTAGGAATGGGGTCAAAAAGTAATTAGTGATGTGTGTGCTAGAATTAAAGGCGAGAGTGGGGTAAAAGGCAGATTAGTAATGTGGTGTGAGAAGAGGGGTAAAAGGCAGATTAGTGGTGCTAGAATGGGTAGCAGGAAGATTAGTGGTGTGGGAATGGGGTAAAGGGCATAGTAGTAGTGAGGGAACAGGGGTAAAAGGCAGATTAGTGGTGTAGTAATGCGGTAAAAGGCAAATTAGTAGTGTGGGGATGGGGTAAAAGGCAGATTAGTAGTGTGGGAATGGGGTAAAAGACAGATTAGTAGTGTAGGAATGGGGTCAAAAGTAGATTAGTGGTGCGGGAATGGGGTAAAAGGCAGATGAGAGGTATGAGAATGAGGTAAAAGGCAGATTAGTGGTGTTAGAATGGGTTAGAATGCAGATTAGAGGTGTGGGAATGTGGTAGGGCAGACTGGATATGTGGAAATAAGGTAGGCGGCAGAGTGATGATGCTAGAATGGAGTAGAAGTAAAATTAGAGGAGCAGGAATGGAGGAGGAGGTAGGTTAATGATAAGGCAATGGGCTAGGAGGCAGATTATTGGTGTAGGAATGAGGTAAAATACAGATTAATGGTGCTGGAATGGGGTAAAAGATAGATAAGTTAGGGAGGGGGTAGTATGCAGGGGGTGTTAACAGCTAATACAATATGCACACTAATGGTGATTCTAAAAAGGAGGAGGCTGGCTTGGTACAAAGGGCAAATGTGTAACTATACAGGTGCAAAAAGGGCTAGGAAAAGAATCCTAAATAGGAACAGTAAATTATTACAGAGAGACATAAAAACAAAATAAGGGAGATAAATGAAAGGAACCAAGACAGCGAGAGACCAGTAAAGAATGAAGAACAGCAGTGAGTCTTAGGGAGAGGAGGGGGAGGGAGGGTAAATACGTTGAAATGTGTGGAGGCTGGCTGCTGAATGCGTCATGGTTATAACTGAAAATGTGTAACAGAGACCACAGAAAACACATTACACAGAGTGAGATGACCTTGCAGATCCAGAGACAGCTGCTAATCAATGAAAAAGTGCATGAAGGTAGAAGGAAGTGACAGTATAACTGTTTATGGAGGGGTTACAGGGAAGTAGCACAGTGGAAGTAAATAGAAGCTGGTAGCTCACACCATGCGTAGCACATCATACCTCATTCATGCAGGGGTTACAGGGAAGTAGCACATCAACCCTCCAGAAGCTAAAGGACTGAGAGAAAATGTGCAGATTGGCAGGACTCAGACAGACATTAAACACCACAAGGGACATTCTGAAGAGTGTGACAGCCCCATTATCTATGTATAATACACCCCAAATGTATATCTATCCCAGTGTTCCTACTCACCTGGCTGCTGACACATCTGTGGAACTAATTACTCACATTCTTCCACGTTCTGTGTGTGGGTCCAAAGGCAAAGGCAGACAATGGCCTATGGGTTCAAAGGCAAAGGTAGACGATGGCCTATGGGTCCAAAGGCAAAGGTAGACGACGGCCTATGGGTCCAAAGGCAAAGGTAGACGATGGCCTATGGATGAAGCTCTTGAACTTAACATTCACTGTCAACATATCCTTGTGTCACAGTGGAGTTCTCACTACATGACAAGCCTGTTGTACCAGAGTGCAGTGCTTCCTAAGTGGGTGGTCTGTTGTATCACAGAGGAATTCCCACTGTGTGGGAGGGCTGCTGTTGTATCACAGATGAGTGCTCACTAAGTGGGAAGCCTGTTGTTATATCACAGGGGAGTTCTCGCTACATGGGAGGTCCATTTAGTTTCGGTACTGCAACAACTATTCGTGACTGGAATGGTTCATTTGCTGCTTTGGCATTCCTGTTAAAAGTTTATTCTTCCTTTGAAACTATTTGATGTGCCACTTGTTTGGAAGTTTGATGACCATCTTTTAACTTACCGGTGAAGCTTCATATAATGAAGGAGGTTGTTTGCAAATCAGCTTGATGTCAGATAATTTTATTTTTTGGACTAAGGCTTTATTCAAGATGAAGGACACCACAGATTTGGTTAGGAGACTACAAACTATGGTGATTTTCTCAGGACTTTTGTCCAGCATAGTAGAGTAGAGTATGTTGATGGCCTTTTGTCATCCTGGCTGTTGGCCATGTGACATAATTCCAGCTTGTGTGTAACTGACTGTTTGACCTATGACCTGACTGCTGTCAATTCATTTTATAACATTGTTTCTCTTCCTGAGCTGCAATGATACATCGGTTTCATCTTACTGCTCCTGATTGTATTGATTGGAGTTGACTTGCCTTTTATCTTTTTTGTATTTTTTATAACAGTACATTTGTACTTTGTCATATTTGTCATTGTACTGGTGCCTGATTACTTAACTATCATTGCACTGCTGATTAACTATTACAGTAAACTCTTAGTTAACCAGAACTCAAGCAACCAGCAAAAAAATATCAAGAAATACTGTACAATGTTCATGTGTTGCACTTTCTGTCCCACCCAGAAACATACCTTACATTTTTAGTTTTAAAGTTTTAAAAAGGAAGATGGGAATAAATTCCCTCTCTCCCCAACCTAAGAGCAAGTCAAACCAAACAAATAGTATAGGGAACAGTATTAGTCAAGCCTATTTTTAATAGTAACTCTAAAACAACCAGAAACAACAGTTATCCGGCATCTACCAATCCCCATGGGTGCCAGTTAACTGAGAGTTTACTGTGCCCTGATTTTGACCACAGCCTGTTCATTTTTGTAATGATGCTTAGGAAATAAGCACAAGTAAATCTAACCTTGAAATGGGACTTATTTCATGTCAAAAGCCCTTCAAAACCTAGCGGTCACCATGTACAGTAAAAGCTTACTGCATAGATCACCCTCTCTTTTCATAATATCATAGTAGAACACTAGACTATTGACTCAAGTAATCTTTTTAAGCCTAGCCACACTTCCTAATAAAATCTGATAGGTGTTGGTTTCCAAAAAAGAACTTTCCACATCCCTCCTAAATATTTCCTCTTATTCAGAGTCCCTGAGGAAAAAGTCCATTTTGCCATTTCACCAGATCTGCTGGAAGCTTTGTTTCTCATTTTACCATCCTGGTGACATATACTGAGGACATCTTTAATCCCAGGTGTCATCTGCCCAATCTCAGCTGCAAGGTATAAATCATAATGCCCTAATAGTATGTGTCTAGCAAGGGCTAAGGAGAATTGTCCTAAATATGATCAACAGAATCACACTTTATTGAAAACAAATTCCTGAAAGTACTGCTCAGAAAACAACAGAAAGCAGGGATGCTATGGGCAAGTCTGTATATATATATATATATATATATATATATATATATATATATATATATATATATATATATTCTTTTGGGGGGGGGCAAAGCTGCCACTTTCCCCATATTTGCGTTACTATCTGCACAATATCAAAACCCATAATAAACAACTCAACATTACCACGTTTTATTGGCCACTAGGGTCATTTCCATAACTCCTTCATCTTCCTCTCTTAAAACCTAGTTGCCTCGTGGTTTGAGCGTCTTTTCAGGCTTGTTGGCTGTTGGTGAAGCACCCTCCAAGAGGAAAAACGCTGAGAGAAGAAGGGAGCCACTTTTGAGATTTTAAGTATTTTTCTCTGTTTATTTGCTAAGTTTTTCTGCATAGCTGCCTAGCTTGAGCATTTTCTGGCTTGTTAAACTTGATTTCTGTATTAGTAGCTGTATTTAGAGCACAACCAAAAGCTGTTTGCTGAATTTCCTGTTTGCACTTAATTTTAAATCGTTTTTTCTTAAAACTTGCATATTTTCTGTCCTTGACCTAGCACTCTTGTGTGGGGTCATTTACTGCACTGTTATAACTTGATATTACTTGTGAACCTCTGCTATCTCTGTAAAAACAAAAAAAAATCTTGCTTTTTCCCACTTTTCTGAGAGTTAAAAAGTTCAGTTACAGGCTTGCTGTTCCTGAACTGTTTGAAAGTTTCTGTGAGGCCATTTTTGCTTGGGCTGAAGGAGGGTCTCTGTGTTTATCAGTGGGAGTGACTAACATTGAGCAGCTTCCCTGGAGAGGTGGTTACTGACTTGAAACTGTAGTTTTATTGGCCACTAGGGTCATTTCCATAACTCCTTCATTTGTCCTCGGAGGAGTGGTTTAGGGCAGTGACTTGTGGTTTGTTGGCCAATTTGGGTCATTTCCTGTCTTTTCCTGCCCCTGCTATAAAGCACGCTTTAGCGCCACTGTTGCACACTAGGGCAGCTCCGGTTAAGCAGGTTTAAACTATTCGGGCTACCTAAAGTCCACTCTTCAAATTTTCCCTAAAACTACCTTCCTCGAACTATACTACTGATCTAATCAGCGTATCCTATAATTAAAGATCATCTCTACTTGACTCCAAGTAGACTATTCTCTATCTGTTAAACGTAGCACTTGCTCCTACAGTACTTATTACCTTGATACGGCACTCTTGTCATAGATAGTACCCCAAAAGGCAACCCCATTTCTCGGTCACCCACGTCCCCGGAATCTTTTTGAAAGTTATTTTTTGTCTATTCCTTCTAGCATGTCGGGGGATCAGTTGCTAGTGTCCTCTCCTGCTCAGCTGGTGAACCTGGGAATATTGAGGCAATGTTACAATTGCCTCATGTACACAGACAACCCTCTCCTCCTCCCACAAAACACAAATACATAGATGCAACTACAAACTGGAGGCTGAGCTCTCTCAACATAGGACTGGCAAGACCAGTCAGGAGGAGAAGGTTACCACACACACTATAGACCCAGTCTCACATATTACCATTACAACCTCAAATCATACACATAAACACACAAAGACATACTCGGAGGCTCTGATCAAAAATCTACCAAAACAGCAGAGGCCACCAAAGCAGACACCCAAACAACCACCACTTCAGAACACAACACCTGCAACACATAGACCTCACAGTCAGAGTGTCAAACAGTCACAGCCCTTAAGGCCAAACACAATGCCAGACACACTAGTCATTGGTGACTCCATAGTCAGACACACTGACGTCCGCTCACCAGACTGAGTAAGGAGAAGGTCACAGTAAGCTGCCTGAGAATCCGCCACATAAGCACTCAGGTCTCTCAACAGCAGGTACAAATATGATTCAGTCATTGTCCACGCTGGTGTAAACGACCTGAGCTCCTTGGACTACATGAAAAGAGACATTGAGGAGCTCTCTGATT
Organism: Protopterus annectens; assembly: GCF_019279795.1. Taxonomy (NCBI): domain Eukaryota; kingdom Metazoa; phylum Chordata; order Ceratodontiformes; family Protopteridae; genus Protopterus; species Protopterus annectens. The sequence goes on along the minus strand of NC_056747.1, from coordinate 1,369,501,670 downwards.
ATGTAGCCCAGACAGGTATGACCCTGACCTTGAGCAGTATCCTACCTTCACCAAGAATGATGCCACAATACAGAGATAAGATGATCAGCTTTAACAATTGGCTTAAACACTGGTGTCATTCAAAGGGGATCCAGTGTCTGTCTGCCTGGGATGACATGCTGGACAAGCCACGCTGTTTAGCAAAACCAGGGCTTGCACCTGTCACCCTGGGATTCGGATATTGGCAAAGGCTCTTGCCACCCCATAGTGCCTTTTTAGGCAAGGCTCAAATTCTAAACCTACCACCCTAGAACACAAAAAGGAAAAAACTAAGGGTAATGCTGCTCAATGCCAGAAGTCTAAATCTCAAAATGCACGCACTCGAGGCCCTTCTCAGTATGGAGAACATCGATGTCTGTGCTGTGACAGAAACCTGGTTCAAGGCTCCTGAGAGCACCCCGCTATCAGGTTTTACCTCATATCATCCCAAAATCTGGACAATACCAAGAAAGGAGGTATCCATATTCATCAAGGACACCCACACCTCAAGACTGGTGGCAACGCGATGCATCGGAGACCATCCAGGTGCAATTAACCATAGGCAAGACTGCTCTGCAAATTGTAGCATGTTACAGGCCACCCTCACAAACTCAGGAACCTCACATGGCCTTCCTGAAAACACTAGAGGGGATAAATGTATCACCAAACACCATCATACTAGGTGACTTCAATTACCCTAATATAGACTGGGAACACTACTCAAGCCCAAACACCCTAGCCCAAAAGTTCCTGGAATTCATAAACTCAAATGCCATGGAACAACTAGTCACCATCCCCACAAGAGGAGATAACATACTTGATCTCATCATCACGAACATGGGAGCACAATGTTCAACACTGGAGGTGTACCCCTCACTGGTGAGATCAGACCACAAACTAATCTCGCTGGAGGTCCTCATCCCACCCCACCTGAAATAAAAAGACCACAGTAAAGAACTTCTCAAAGCCGACTTCACACTTCTAAAGACTAGTGTGGTCTCCTTTAAGGCCCCGGAAAACAGTACTCAAGCCGCTGAATCACTTACAAATGCCTTCTACCAGCACCTGCAGGACTGCATGGATAAGGCAATCCCAAGCAAAACAAAGACTCTTTGTACCAAAGGCAAGCATCCAGTCTGGTGGACCCCAGCCATAAACAAACTCTACAACAAAAGGAGGAAGCTACTACAAGATAGAGCAAAATCCTTAAAGGTAAGACACCCTTGATCACTATAAGTAAAAACTAAGAGCTCTCATAAAATCATCCAAAGCAAATTTCGAGAAAAATAGCTAAAGACTCAAAGACAATCATAAGGCCTTCTTTAGCTATGTTAGAAACCTGGGAGGAAACTCCCAGATATGCTCAGAGCTAGTTCAAAATGATGTGAAGATTACTGATCCTACAGACATTGCCAACATACTGGCTGACAGGTTCAGTGCAAACTTCCCCAAAGGAGAGATATCTATACTTGCAGCCCCCAAACATCTCCAGCGCCCAAGTGAGAACTGCTCTCTCCAAAGCAAAAACACAGCATCCATGGGACCTGATGGTGTCCCCGGCTGTGTGCTCCATGAACTCAATGAGGAATTAAACCCACAGCTAGGACAGCTGTTTAATCAAAGTCTTACCTCTGGATACGTACCAGGAGTGGCGCACTGCAACTGTGGTACCACTTCACAAAGGCGGTGCCTCCACCGACCCTGGAAATTACCGCCCATTAGCTTGACAAGCCTTATCTGCAAAGCCATGGAGAGGATCATAATGGACCTCATAAATAAAGACATAGGGAATTTGCAGACTTTGGATCCAACCCAGTTTGGCTTTGTCAAAGGCAGATCATGCCTTTTAAACTTGGTTGACTTTTGAAACAGTCACCAAAGCCATTGATGAGGGAAAGGCAGTCCATACAGCCTACCTCGATCTGGCTAAGGCCTTCGATACAATACCCCATTCGGTATCATTGAAAAACTCATCAGCTTAAATGTCAACCCATACATCACAAGATGGGTGCAACTGGCTGAGTGACAGAACCCACAGGGTCAGAGCTGCTGGCGCCATGTCAGACTCAAAGCCTGTCACAAGTGGTGTCCCACAGGGCTCAGTCCTGGGCCCACTCTTGTTTGGCATCTACTTTTCCAGTACAAGCAAACACAGGAGGGTTATGGCTGACAAAGTTTGCAGATGACTGCAAACTGGCCATAGTAGAAAACACATCTGACACAGATATCCTTCAGAAGGGTCTCACAGAAACGGATAACTGGTGCCAGAGCCACGGCCTAAAGTTAAATGCCAAAAATGCATAGTCATACCCTTCGAAAAACAAGGTTACCCCTAGCTACCAAATAGGTGGCAATCCACTGAGCACAGAAGAAGTTATCAGGGACCTGGGGACCCAGGTTGATAGTAGTCTGTCATTCGACACCCATGTAGCTAAAGTAGTTAGGAAGACCTTCTACATTGCCCACCTTATCATGAAGGGATTCTCATCTAGATCAAGGGAGGTCATAGTCTCCCTTTACTCATCACTCATCAGACCAATGATTGAGTACAATGCCCCATTCGAATGTATCTGACCCGACACTTGCAGCAGCTGGAGAGGCCACAAAGTTCCTCACCAAAAGGATAAAGGGTCTCAAAAATCTGTCCTATGCTGCCCGACTGAAAGAACTCCAGCTCTATTCAGTCGCTTTGCTCAGAGGTGACCTTTGCCTAACATACAAGGCCATGTCAAACCCAGATTTGATGAATATGCTTCACCTCAAAAATCTAGATCCATCAGAGCCACAAGGCGGAGACTTAAACCTTGACACGGCTATTAATAGGACGTGCTGGAGGGATAGATTCATCACCCAAAGACTCCCTATGCTGTGGAACAAAATCCCAGTACATGTGAGGCAGAGCACCTCGCTGGCCTTGTTCAAGAGAAATCTTGACCAATGGATGGGAGATCGCAGATATACCCCAGGGATTACCTCAGTGTCACTGCTCGACAGAGGCACAGAAAAATAATGGGTATAGTTCCCCATACTAAAGGGGTGGCCTAAGCCACAAAACGATGGGCTAGGCTTGTAAATGCCCTCGGGCAGATAGCCTAGTATGAACCTATGAACCTATGAACCTATAAGTCAAACAATTATGTTTTACATCTTGAGACTGAAAAGGGTATCTTTCTAAGCATTCTTGCCTTCATGACTGCTGACCATCAAACCATCTCATTCCTTTCATCCACCACAGCCATTTGTACCCCACATCACCACATGGGGGTTCCCCCCTCTTTTCAGTGGAGGATACCCTTATGGTGACTAACTCTTGAACAGCTAACTGTTGGGGACAAAAGTATCTCCTCTGGCAGCTGTCATCCAGACATCTGTAAAGGATGGTTTTAACCCCAAGTCAGACATCTGTAAAGGATGGTTTTAGTCCCCTCATCAGACATCTCTGTAAAGGATGGTTTTACCCCCATCAGACATCTGTAAAGGATGGTTTTACCCCCATCAGACATCTGTAAAAGATGGTTTTAGCCACTATCTCCACATGTAGGTCTCCTTTCTCTACACCAGGGCCATATTCATCCCAGTGACCTGAGTGTCTGACTTCACTATCCCAGACTAGGGGCATCTATTTAATATTTTAGGATACAGCATTATTGTTCTTAGGCTGAGGAACAGCATGGCAGCCCTATCAATACAAGTTGAACACTCTGCAAGATTCTGTACTACTCCTAATCCAGTCACTAAAAGCTGACATGATCACTCATGTCAGTGCAAGGTCCTACAGTGCCTTGCACTCAGTGTCTGTGTTCGCTTTTGCACATGTGCTTCATGAAAACTACTTTGAATGATTCAGCAGAAGCCAAGCACATGTCCCTGGTCCACTCCTGTGATGGATGTTGGTATTGCAACAGGCTAGAAGAGACCACTTCTTTCTCTCCAGGATGAATGAGCCAGCATTAGACAATGAGTTTCTCCCTGTCTCAGTCACCCCTTATCACTGGCTCATCCACTTCTCAGATCACTACTCAGTCTCACTTGATCTGGGCTGTAGTCAGGATTAATCTTCTTACAGTAAAAGGGTTATTGTGGGTGCTTTGTGCCACACTAGATAGGCAAGTGCTCCTTGTTCATAGGTTCATAGGTTCATATAAGGTTACTAGAGCCCTTACAAGCCTAGCCATATTTATCCTGAGTTGCCCCAGTTGTTGGTGGTTAGGTGAGTGAAGTTCACAGAGGTAAGGGGCTATGGTAGTTAACACTGACTTCCTCTATCCAGAAGGGTCATGGGCACCACATCAGGAGTAGATTTGCAGTCACCCATCCATTGATCAAGGTTGCATTTGAAGAGGGTCAGGGAGGTGCTCTGTTTAACAGGAATTTGAAGCTTGTTCCAGAGAAGTGGCAGCCTCTGGGAGATGTATCTATCTCTCCAGCATGAACTGTTCATGTCAGAGGCTAGGTTAAGATCCCTGGACCAAGTGACCATCATGCAGTTTGATTATGAATGTGAAACATTTTCATCAGGGCTGGGTAAGTAGGTGACCTGTAGGAGATAAAATACAGTGACAGGGCTTTCAGTCTTTCTCCATAACACTTGTTTTGTGTACCCTGTAATTTTTTAGTGAGAAACCTCAGTGGTCTCTCCAATTGTTGCAGGTGTCTAGTCAGGTACATGCAAAAGGGAGCATGTACTCTATTATTGGTCTGATCAGAGGCAAGTATAATGGAATTATAACATTGTCAGATCTAAATGCGATGCCTTTAGTTATAAGATGTGCCACAGAGGTTCATAGGCTTATAGGTGTGTACTAGACTAATGGCCCTGGAGCCTTTACAAGCCTAGCCCATAGGATTACCCTGGCATCATGCCACCCAACCTTAGTTTCCAGTGCCTCTGTCAAGTAGAGCCACTGGAGTGATCCCCTGGGTGAATTTTCTATTTCCCATCCAGTCATAAAGATTTCCCTTGAAGAGGGCCAGTGAAGTGCTCTGTTTGACATGTATGGAAAGTCTATTCTATAGCATGGGCAGTCTCTGGGTTATGAACCTGTCTCTCCAGCACGTTCTGTTGATTGTGGTAATGAGGCTGAGGTCTGTGGAGCGTGTGGTATGGAGGGATTGGGATTTCTTTAGATGTAGCATTTCTAACAGAGCTAGGTCAGACATGGCGTTATAGGTCAAGCAGAGATCACCTCTAAGTAGGCATTATGAGAGAGAGAGAATAGTTGGAGTTTTTTGAGTCTGTCCATATAGGACAAGTGTTTAATGCCTAGGATCCTTTTTGTGAGGTACTTTTGCAGCCTCTCCAGTTGTTGCAGGTGTCTAGTGAGGTACATGCCAAATGGGCCATTGTACTCGATGATTGGTCTAATGAGGGAAGAATAGAGGGAGACAATGACCTCTTTCTTCTTGGATGCAAAACCCTTAGTAATGAGATGTGCCACATAGAAGGACTTCCTGACCACAGTGGCAGTGTGGTGATCAAAAGAGAGGTTGCTGTCAACCTGTGTTCCCAGATCTGTGAATATGTGGTGGTCAAAGTTCAGATTGCTATCAACCTGAGCACCCAGATCACATGCCACTTGGGCCACACTTAGGGGGCTGCTGTCTCTAATGTAATTAGCAGAGATGTCAGCTTTGCCAAAGGGAATAATAATGCATTTTTTCCATTTAGTTTTAATCCATGGCTTTGGCACCAATCATTTGTCTGCATTAACCCTGTCTGCAGTACATTAACATTGTTGGGGGACTCAATGATAATTTGCAATTGTTAGCAAACTTGGTCAGGCATAGGCCATCCAAGCTTGCCTGGACATCTGAGAAATAAATTCCAAACAGTAAGGGGCCCAGCACAGAAACCTGTGGTACACTAATGATGACTGGTCTTTTGCTAGAGATGAAGTCACCCACTTTGACAGTATGTGCCCTGTCGGTGAGCCAGTTGGCTGCCCATCTGATAATGTAGGGGTTAATTCCCAAAATGGGAGAGTTTCTCTATAACATCTGAGTGAAGAATTGTGTCAGATGCCTTGTCTAGGTCAAGATAGGTGGCATGCACTGTCTTTCCCTCATCTAGGGCCTTGGTGGCTGCCTTGAAGAAATCAACCAAGTTTAACAGGCATGATCTACCTTTAATGAATCCAAACTGAGTTGGGTCCAGAGTTTGGAGATTATCTATGTCCTGGTTAAAAAGGTCCATAATGATTCTTTCCAAGGTTTTGCAGATGAGGCTAGTCAAGCTTATGTGTCTATAATTCCCACCATCGGTCGATGGTCCCTCTTTGTGCAGAGGGATTACTGTTGCTGTCCTCCATCCAAGTGGAACATGGCCACTTCACAGCCTGTGATTAAACAGGGATGCAAGTGAGTCTGCTAGGTCATGTTTTAAGTTGTTTAAAAGGAAACTTGGGATGCTTTTTGGTCCCACTAATGCAGAGTGTTTGGTCTTGGAGAGAGTCAAGATGATCTGTTCTCTTGAGATAATAGGCTGAGGAATGGTGGCAAGTATATTTTGAGGGATGACTGGAGGGGATGGGGTGAAGTTTGCTCTAAATCTGTCAGCTACCAGGTTGGCTATTACCTCCAGCTGAGTATGGGTGGTACCATCCACAACCAGTTCACCTCATAGCTGGGTATTCCCTTTTAGATTTTGGATGTAGTTAAAAAATGCCTTGTGATTATCCTTAGCTAGGGAGGCAATTTATACTTCATAATTAGCTTTGGAGGACTTGACAAGATCTGTAATTTGTTTGTTTAAGCTAGAGAGGGGATTTCTTCCTTTGCTGAGCAAGTTCCCTCTTGTCCTTGAGCATCAGTTTCTTTCTCAGGTTGTTTAGCCTGTTTATACTATGGATTCACCAGGGTGGCCTGTTTTTTTGGCAAGACTTGGTTTTAATCTGGTCAGGTACAACTGATTCTATACAACTGCACTGGTATACACCTCTGCATAGGAGTCCATGTTGTCTGTTTGAGGAGGCTTTGAAACTTCTTATACCATCACTTAGTAGGAGGTAATTTGTCTTTGAAAAACTTGTAAGCATTTTTGAGTTTGATGGGGTATCCGGTCTTATAATTACATCAAATGAGACTAATTTATGGTCCGATCTTACCAGGGAGGACATCACATAGGGGGGCGGGTGCAATTCTCTCCTATCTTAGTGAGTACTATGTCCAGGATATCTGAGCCTCTTGTGGGTATGCTGACTAGCTGTTCCAAATCATTTGCATTGACAAAGTCCAAGAACCTCTAAGCCATCATGTTTGTGGTCATGTAGGTTACCCAATCAATGGTAGGCTAATTAAAATCATCCATGAGTAAGGTGATGATCTGTATAGCAAGTGACTCCAGTGAGTTCAGGTATGCAGTATGCTTTACATGTTTCATTGTGGAGGACCTATAGCTGGCTATGATGTGGTAGGGGGCTTTGCCTATAGTTAATTGGACATGGAATAGCTCAAGGGAGTCATACTGTTTGACCAGTCTTGAAGTGTACTTATCCTTAATGAAGATGGATACACCTCTTCCTTTGGTTCTTTCTTGCTCAGTTTGTGTTCTCAATGTATGGAAATCATTGTAGCCCTGCACATCCAGGGTGCTTTCCGAGCCTTTGAATCATGTCTCAGTGACTGCACAGACGTCTGCATGTTCAAAAGTGAGGGGGTTTCCATGGAGTGCAGTTTCTTGTTTAAACCCGTAGCATTAAGCAGCAGTACCTTGAGTTTATCTAGAGAGGATTTGTCATGTTAGGAGGTTGGTGCAATAAGCAGCAGTACCTTGAGTTTATCTAGAGAGGATTTGTCATGTTAAGAGGTTGGTGCATTAAGCAGCAGTACCTTGAGTTTATCTAGAGAGGATTTGTCATGTTAGGAGGTTGGTGCATTAAGCAGCAGTACCTTAAGTTTATATAGAGAGGATTTGTCATGTTAGGAGGTTGGTGCATTAAGCAGCAGTACCTTGAGTTTATCTAGAGAGGATTTGTCATGTTAGGAGGTTGGTGCAAACTCATTGAAGTAAGAAAAACAAAAACAAATATTTTATTTATAATAGACACAAAGCGTTTTCACCACAGAGTGCTGTGGCTTCATCAGAGGAATACATCAACAGGAGAAACACTCCTTAAAAATGTTTAAAATCAGGAAATGACATCTTACTATTTCCTGAAAACAAGCTGGTGTGAAATCACCAACACTTATAATAAAATAAAATCAGTGCAAGCGCACCCATACAAGAGTTAAATTATGAAACAAGCCATCAAATAAAACAATGTATATTTCTTGTGCTGAATTATTGCCGACAAGGGCCTCGTGGATTGAGATATTTATGTTAGGAGGTTGGTGCATTAAGCAGCAGTACCTTGAGTTTATCTAGAGATGATTTGTCATGTTAGGAGGTTGGTGCATTAAGCAGCAGCACCTTGAGTTTATCTAGAGAGGATTTGTCATGTTAGGAGGTTGGTGCATTAAGCAGCAGTACCCTAAGTTTATCTAGAGAGGATTTGTCATGTTAGGAGGTTGGTGCATTAAGCAGCAGTACCTTAAGTTTATCTAGAGAGGATTTGTCATGTTAGGAGGTTGGTGCATTAAGCAGCAGTACCTTAAGTTTATCTAAAGAGGATTTGTCATGTTAGGAGGTTGGTGCATTAAGCAGCAGTACCTTGAGTTTATCTAGAGTGGATTTGTCATGTTAGGAGGTTGGTGCATTAAGCAGCAGTACCTTGAGTTTATCTAGAGAGGATTTGTCATGTTAGGAGGTTGGTGCATTAAGCAGCAGTACCTTGAGTTTATCTAGAGAGGATTTGTCATGTTAGGAGGTTGGTGCATTAAGCAGCAGTACCTTAAGTTTATCTAGAGAGGATTTGTCATGTTAGGAGGTTGGTGCATTAAACAGCAGTACCTTGAGTTTATCTAGAGAGGATTTGTCATGTTAGGAGGTTGGCGCATTAAGCAGCAGCACCTTGAGTTTATCTGGAGAAGATTTTGTTATGTTGGGAAGTTGGTTATTTTGACACTGCCTAAAAAAGGCACAATGGGGTGGCTAATGCCTTTGCCAGTATCCAAAAACAGGAGACAGGTGCAGACCATCTCTGGCAAAGCAGAGTGGCCTGTCAACCATGTCTTCCCTGGCTGACAGATATTGGATCCCAGTGGACTGACACCAGAAGCTAAGCCAATTGTTAAAGTCAATCATTTTTTGTTTCTATTGTGGCATCATCCTTGGAGAATATATAATGCTGCTGAAGGCTAGGGTTATACCTGCCTGTGACACATAATCTGAGAACTCAGTCATGTCTCTCTTCATATAGTCCAGTGACGTATGTCTTAAGTCATTCACCTCCACATAGACAATAACAGAGTCATACCAGTACTTGTGGCTGAGCGACTTGAGTGCTTGAGTGACATGGTGGATCTTGGCACCTGACAGGCAGCTAACCATAACCTGCTCATTATCCAGGTGAGGGGAACATCTGTGTGTCTTGCAATGGAGTAACCTATGACCAATACATTAGGTTTTGTGGTGTTATTTCTTATGGGCTTATTTGTTGAGACGTGTGCGTGTGTGTGTGTGTGTGTGTGTGTGTGTGTGTGTGTGTGTGTGTGTGTGTGTGTGTGTGTGTGTGTATTATTATGTGTTATGGTTGTTTTTTGCATTGTTATGTGTGTAAGTGGTTTCCTCTTGGGAGGCCTCTGATCTTTTGGTAAGTTACAAGTGAGTACCTCCACATATATGGGTGTATGTGTCATGTCCTTATTTAGTGTGTGCGTGTGTGTGTGTGTGTGTGTGTGTGTGTGTGTGTGTGTGTGTGTGTGTGTGTGTGTGTGTGTGTGTGTGTGTGTGTGTGTGTGTGTATGTGTGTGCTGACAACCTGTTTGGCATTTGATTTGTCCATATATGAAAGTCTTGCCTCTAATTTCATAGTGTAACTACATCTCTCACATAAAGTATTTGCTTGTTTCAGGAGTAAGTGGTTGTCTATACATTAGACAATTGCTACATTGCCTCAGAATGCCAATGTCTATCAGGCTAGCCAAAGAGATGATGGGAAACTGCCTCTCCATGATAGTAGGCTCTTACTTTATGTTTTATTAGGGAAGGAATGGGTTTGTTTGACAGAACTGTGCTGGTATCACCGAGACTACAAGAGAGACCTGTACTTTGTATAGGTCAAGGTTGATCAATAAGGCAACACTGCTCAGTGTGCAACTGAGTTGCTCCTAGAGTAGCAGAAAAGCATGGAAGGGTTTCACTGACAGCTGTTTAGGGAAAAACTGAGCTTTTAGGCTTTTGCATCTGTAGAGGACAATGCTAACTGCCCCTACGTAAACAACATCACCACCCAAATGTGAGGCTTAAATACAAGGAGAGAGAAACAAGTTTTAAGCTAACTACCAATCAGGAAAGCACACAATAAGCCTTCCACCAGCAATCCCCAACTCAGACAGGTTAGATCAGCACACTTCCACCACAAGGGTGCAGAAAAGCATTTTCTTAATGTAGAATAGCTGGTTTGGAGCCCGAGTGTAACAAGACCACACAAACTACCTACAGTAGCCCTACAACTAACAAATACAATGTAATACAGTGCAAATAACTAATTAAAGCTGCAGCAGACAGTAAGTTTTTTGAAACTGCTAAAGTACTATATAAGAGAAATACAAAAATTACTTAGAGCCCTTTTGTGTGCTTCCCAGCTCAGATAGACCACGTAAACACCTACTGCCCTAGCTGAATCATCCCAGTCCTCCTAATGTATTTCTGCTGCAGTATAGTCAGTGTTGGTATCCTGTATATTTTTTGATATTATGTGATTCGGTATTATGAGTTTTCAGTATTTTGAGCTTTCGAGATTTTGAGTTCAGTATTTTGAGATTAGGGATCTTGAGCTTTCGAGATTTTGAAGTGAATCCATATTCCAATACCAGAAGATACCAAAAACAGATTGATTCACACTGCATACAGCCCCAACAGACTGCTACCATCAGACTGTACCCTTCTTTTATTTAGTCTGGGAATAGTACACCTTTACATTTTTAAAGCATCATACTCTAAGAACTTAAATGAATGACTGATAAAATCAACAGTACATAACAGGAACAACTTTTTCTTCCCACTATGAAAATGGCAAATATCTTTTATCATGAAATACACTGTTAAGTAAATAATTAAAATATTATTATCACCATTTTTTGCACAAGAATGCTTTTCATTATGGTCATGGTGAATATATCATTCACCCCTTGCTCTGAGCCCCACAACAAATTGGTCCATATATGATTTTTCCACTAATGTCCACCCTATGAGGCATTGTTACTTACTTATCTTGCACAAATACAGTAACAATGAGATATATATGTATATATAGATATAGATACAGATAGCTAGATATAGTATACTTAGTAAATATAGGATTATGCTGTTAAAACAAATCATGTTTTCTCACCACCAAATCTAAGAATACTGTCAGTGATTCACAAGATTCCTGTTATGCTTCCAAACTGTGGAAATCCCTAGCACTACCCTTGAAGCAAATTAAAACAAAAATAAAACTTTTCAAAATCAGAATAAACAATACATAAATAACTCATAGTTAGGCTCCTTCTCATCTCCAGGCTAACACCTTAACTGTAAGAACAAAAACTAATCTTTGATTGAGTACTTACTATTTCTCTGCATCCTAATGTTACTATATGTAACTTTTTGCCTCTTAAGCTTCTTTCTTGTTTCAAAATACAATGTTCTCTTATATTGTTTTTCATCTTTGAAAGTTTATCTAACTACTAACTACTATACTGCATCTACAGGACTTTCTCACTTCCCATTTCAACTTGATCAAAGGAAATCAAAGTGTCCAACTATATTACTCATAAACATCTAATGTACTGTAGATCTAATTATGTTTATCTAATGTATGTCAATGTAGGTACATCACAACATTGCAGGATCTGATTTATGTTCATGTACTTTATTGAAAGTTTTTGTTTAATCTTATGAATCAGTACTGCAACTGTTATCCTATGTAACTGTTAGTCTTTGTAATAATGTCTGACACTATGTGATGCATTTCTCTCCAGGCCTCTGCTGAAAAGTTTTTTTTTTCTCCCTGGTCAGACTTTCCCTAGTGAACAAACTGAAATAGATAAATAAATAAATAAATAACAAAAAATGCAAATAATTACTGAATAATAATACTCAGCTTGTTAAATGCATTAGGTCCCTTCCACAGTTCCGGATTTTGACAGGAATACAGTCTGGTTGCTTTACCCTCATTACCTGGTGTCAAGTCTCCAGCTCCGTTAGGCTGTGCAGATGTTTAAGTCACTATGTCTGCGAATGTCATGCAGTAAGCATGCATGCTCGTTGCAGAGAAGACCACTGTTGCTATCTTTATAGTACAGATTCTATTGGCAATTATTTACTCAGTGTACCACCAACATGACTATTCAGAGGGGACACTTTTAGTATAATCGAACATTAGCAGAAAGTGGAACAGTCTGTGACACTGCACAGCATCAGCTACAATGATATAAATTAAAAAATAACTTAAAATACAAAATATTATCTACAAGTTATAAGTTGTTTAATTTTTAGATTCTTATGAAGTATTCTAATAATACTAGAATGTTGCATTTTTGTTCTGTAAATTCAGTCAGTTCCATAGTTTTCAGTAATTCATGAATAAAATACACAGTGGCTAACAGTGTAATAATAACTTTACTTGAAGCAATTGCCCATGACATTTCATAACTTCTTTGAAGTTACTTGAAAGTCACAGGCATCTTGCACCAGGGGTACCCAAATCGTTGCACAGTCATCAGCCACATAATCCCTGTAGGCATTTTCACAGAAAGAAGCAGTGTGTAGTGTCACAACCACAAATAAAAGTGAACACAAATCCTAAAAAGGAAAATTAAATCCCTATGCCATGGCTAAGTACTAAAGAAAGAGAGTGCATGACATTTCACATAGAAAAACACTAATAACAGGACACTATGGTCATTTGTTATGTCTGTATTTAGCATTTATCCTTTTTGCTGCTTGAAGGACCACTCTGTATAGTGCTTCTGGACAGCTGCTCGTCCCCATAAAAGGGTATTGCCACCCCCCCATTTCTTCATGATTTATTGCTTGGGTAGTGCCTAAATGGATTGCCCTTTTGCCCCTGTGGACAAGAATCAACTTGTATGCAGACAGTTTCTTGCCACCCATCCAAAAGCACTGCTACTGTTTCATTTCTTTATGTGAGCTTCAGCCAAGCTGTACCAAGATACCATGCATGCACTCAATTTCTGTGCCTGTGTGCAACCACAAAGCCAGACTTCAGATGACATCAAGTGCATTATGAGAGAAGTCATGTCCCAGGCTATGCCTTGTGAGAAAAAATGGAGCACACTACAGATAACCCCATGTTTCTCCATGCGGGAAACCGTTTAAAACATTTTTTTAAGAACCAACTTTCTGCTCACTGGTTCTGTTGGTCCGCAGAAACTGCAGACAGTGGTGATTATTTGAACAGGTACATCTGCATACTACTAGACTGTAAACCATTAGTAAAATAGTTCCACTTCCCCTACCCAACTAAATCTAGTAAATAAATATAGCAAAAGTAGGTTACATTTTAACCTACTTGCTGACTGGGTAAGCCCAGTGGACATAATTTTCCCTTTCTAAAAGAAACCTGAAAGCACTGCTTGACTAAGTCACTTGTTCAAAGTCACATAGTTTGAAGATGAAGGTGAAATGAATCAAATGCTGAACTCTGGGCACAGGAAGCAGCTTATTAACAGCTCAGAGCTTTAGTCCTCTATACTAACTGCCAGACTCCATGTAATTGTTCTACCATTTTAAATGTATCCCGACATTTAGCCCACCAAATCTGTTTTCTCTAGAAGGGAGCAAAACAAACCACTTGGTCTCCAGCTTTAAATTCTCTGGTGCTTGCATTTGTATTATATACCCTTTGTTCTGTAGTGTGGGTTGTTTCTACGTGTTCCCCTATGATAGACATTAGTATTTTCAACTTATAAGTGGGTACATTGTTCTGTTTCACTTTCAAATGTTTTTTTCTCTCTTCTCCCCAGTTTTTCTAGAAATATCTATCAGTTCATAAGGATGTCTGCCATATAACATCTCAAAATGACTGAACTATGTCAAGGGTTGTGGCACCTGTCAAATGGCAAACAGGGCAGATGGTGTCAACTACTCCCAATTTTTACTATGTTCCTCAGTAAGCTTTTTCAGCATTTATTTTAATGTTCAGTTTAAGTGCCTCACTAACCCACCTGCCAAGTGATGGTACACTGAGGTTTTTAGTTGCTTAACCTTAAAACATTGTCACAGCTGGTGCATTATTCTAGACATAAATGTAGTCCTGTGGTTGGTGAGTATCCCTACTCAGGAAACTAATAAGACTAACTCCTTCACTATCGATATAGCATTAGGCTTACATAGGGAAAATAACCTTCTGATATTTAGTTCACAGTCCAAAATAACCAGAGAGCATGGACGGGGATCCGCTGTGGCGACCCCTAGCCAGGAAAAGCCGAAAGAAGAAGAAGAAGATGGTAAACTACTGCTGGGTTTTAACAAATGCCTAATAATGTCCATAGGAATACATTTGAATGGTACCTATATGATCAGCATTGGAATCAAAGGATTTTTGAATCCTGTGTGAGATGCTGTCTTCTGCCACCCAGAACATTCAGCACTGAAGTTCTCAAATGTTTTCAATATTTCTGCCCAGAAAAGCCTTGATAGGTTATGTGCTTTAGTCTTGTCCATTCCCAGGTTTCCTTCTAGTATATGACTACAGTATGACCTCAGCACTAGCGTTCTGGAAGATTTAGACATTAATACTTGATGTACTGCTTCATATCAGTCCTTACCTCTTGTGGACAATAAGTCATGCTGTAACATGAAATATTGGTAGGAAATTGGAACATTTTGCTTGGCCTCTTTTCCTACAGCTGTAGCTATATTTTCTGTTGCTAAGCTCAATGTGACATTTTGTTACTGTGCATTTTTAAAGTTCATGCAGCTTAATAGACGTCAGGCAGCTCAAAAGATTCCTCAGGGTCAATCTGGTGTGAGGTAGAAGACACAATCTCTGTTTCTACCAATACAAACTCTAGCAACTTAGCGTCTATTCTGCTATGACAAGCAGCTTATACCAGGACTCCTTAGTGCCAGCTCCTACCTTACACCATTAATCCTTAGTGACAGCTCCTACCTTACACCATTAATCCTTAGTGCCAGTTCCTACCTTATACCAGGACTCCTTAGTGCCAGCTCCTACCTTATACTAGTAATCCTTAGTGCCAGTTCCTACCTTATACCAGGACTCCTTAGTGCCAGCTCCTACCTTATATTAGTTATCCTTAGTGCTAGTTCCTACCTTATACCGGGACTCCTTAGTGTCAGTTGCTACCTTAAACCAGCAGCCTTAGTGCCAGCTCCTGCCTTATACCAGTACTTTTAGTGCCAGCTCCTGCCTTATACCAGGACTCCTTAGTGCCAACTCCTACCTTATACCAGTACACCTTAGTGCCAGTTCCTACCTTATACCAACACTACTTAGTGCCAGCTCCTGCCTTATACCAGCACTTCCTAGGTGCCAGTTCCAACCTTATACCAGCACTCCTTTGTGCCAGCTCCTACCTTAAACCAGGACTCCTTAGTGCCAGGTCGTACCTTATATCAGGACTCCTTAGTGCCAGCTACTACCTTATACCAGAACACCTAAGAGCCAGGTCCTACCTTATACTAGGACTTCTTAGTGCCAGCTCCTAACTTATACCAGTACATGTTAGTGCCAGTTCCTACCTTATACCAGCATTCCTTAGTGCCAGCTCCTACCTTAAACCAGGACTCTTAGTGCCAGCTCCTACCTTAAACCAGGAATCTGTAGTGCCAGCTCCTACCTTATACCAGTACTTTTTAGTGCCACGTCCTACCATATACCAGGACTCCTTAGTGTCAGGTCCTACCTTATACCAGGACTCCTTAGTGCCAGTGCCTATTTTTACCTTTCTTATTTTTTTCTTTTTTTTTCCCTCTATAAGCCTGATACAGACTATCCTCTTGCATCTGCTTAGTATTCCCCTATTTTGGCTCAGCAGTAATATCATTAGGGTTCGGCTCAAGGTTATCTTGCCTCTCGGTATATACTACCATTCATTTGTCTTTCCTTCTTTATGCAACTCTCCTTCTGTCTCAGTGTGAGTAAACACAATTCTTTCACTTTATATTGCTTGTCTGTATTGTCATCCCTTGGTCTGATTGGAGTGAGCACCAATCTCTCACTCTTTTTCCTCACTAGGTTTTGTTGCTTCTGCAAAGGGTATCAGAGAAAAAGTGTATCTTTAGTTTTGCCTTTTCCTTACTTACAGATATCTTCTGTCTGGAATCTTTCTTTAATTTAATTTTTTCTCCTACACTAAAGAAGGAGAGTTAAAACTCTGACAAGTTATTGTTTCCTCCTACACAAAGAAAAGTGTGTTTAGAACAAAGTACTGTTTTCTCTTCTTTTACTACACTGGTGATGTATTTTATTGATACTTTTCTCAACCTCAAAACTCACCTACTGCTTAGAATTCTCTATTTCTGGAGTATTCCAGAATTCTGTTCAGGATGTGCATTTTTCATACTTCCCAGCTTTATTCTCTTGAAATACATCACTTAAGTGAGACATTCCTTTGCTTTAGTTCTACTAGTCACTTCTACTCCTTGCTTTGCAACACTTTCAGGCTATAATATTTTACCACGTAACACTGCTCCTTTTACTGCCTCTATTCTAATAGACTTCTCTCTGTGTAGGTATGTGCTGACATAGCTCTTAAAATAGTTCAGGTTCTTCTTTATTGTGTAGCCTTAGCCAAAGGTTAGTACCAATTGGGCTTTCTAACACAATTCCTTGATCTTTATTAGATTCATATATTGTTATGAGTGTGCCTGGTGGTTGCTTCCTCCTTTTTCAGGTTAGGTAGAGGTGTATCTGTAGAATTATTCATTTGTTGACTCCCATCTCCACACTGATAAGGTAGGCAGTCAAATGAATTATCTTCTTCCAATTGTATCTACAGCTCTTTAAAGTGGGGAAATACTTCCCTGGTATCATGCTGTGTGTCAAACTGGGGACTACAGCAGCAGGGTAAAGTACCTCTACAAACATAGTTTCTATTTCTATTTGAGGAAGTGGGATACCAACTGCTTTTTGGTAAGGGATGTCCTTTTACACATATATTGTGTGTTTCTAAACATGGCTATATTGACTAAATGTAGTAGTTCTACTATGTTTCTCTGGTCTCCACAGTGCTGAGCATCCAAAACAGCAAAAAATTATTCCTGAAACAGAAAAGGCTTTTTTGCAGGGGGTGAAGCCTTGCACACCCCATAACTTATATATATAGAAGAAGGGAGAAATGTCCCAGAAGAAGATATTGCTGGTGTGAAGTGTCCCCTGGCAATGATTTCCTATGGAAAATAGCGACCAACATTGTGTTTTTCAGTGTCTTTTTTCTTTGGGCTGACTTAACCGATCTTGCATACAGTTCATCATATTACAATCATAACATCATTCGACTTTCTGTTACCTTAGCTATTGTGCTAAAACTTTTGGTGCTCTGGAGTTGTTACAAAAAAAAAAGCTGCTTAACAGCAATATTTCTAAACTCTTGCATATTATCCAGGTACTCCTGTATTTTCTCTGTATCACTCTGTATTTGTTTTACTTCTTAGTCTGTGAGATTCCTCTTATTCTACAATGTTTAAATCTTTGTCAGCATCTCTAAAGAATTCCTATTACTTCTTAACCGTGCCTCTTTCTCTTGTATTTCGACACTATTTTTAAACTCCATTTTCATTTTATCCCACTTTCTAGCTATCAGTTCTGAAGACATTTTTATCTTCTATAATAACTCTTGACTAGCATTTCTCTCTTTTTTAACAGGTAGTTGAGAAAGTGCCAGTGTCTCATTTTTACTTCATTGCTCTGCATTTGTTAGTTTGTATCAGTGCATGATTTGAAATAGTTATTGGATGTATGTTAGATCTTTCAATTAAATGCAAATGGTCACAATCAAAACCACTGAAAATATAGGGGAGTTCAAAATAATAACACCTGTAATGGCGGTTAAAACTTTATTGAAATGGTTTTGTCACTTCAGACCTCTTCAGAAACATTTAATACACTCAAAAACTCCATATTTAAATGTTCAACAGACCAGTAAAACTATGTAATCAATTAACAGTCGTAAAACCAATTAATTAGTTAAAGAACCACAAACAATAAAAACCTTTGTACAAAATCTCTCATATAAAAATATGTACAAATATATGATTATCCAGGTTTAATTTATTTTTGCTAGATTAAATGTATTATTTATTTTTTAATCCTCAAACTTAAAAAAAAGACATTTGATATTAATCATATCCTTTAGAAGTCCTGGAAGCTTATTAGCATTCAACCTAATCTGCCATTCTATTTCACAAATTTCCAACCTAGTCTTATAATTGCCCCCCAAATTAAAAGGAACCTGTTCTAAAACTGTAAATATAAACTTTTTACATATATCACAGTTAACTGTATGCTTATTTAGGGTGTTTTTGTTGTCCTTTACCTTTATAGAGTAAAGATGCTCTTGCATCCTTTTCTCTAAACTACGGGTAGTCATTCCGATGTAAAAAAGCATGACATTCTGAACACACCTCTATGTAAACCACCCCTGTAGATTTACAAGTGTATCTTCCTGGAATCTGAATAGTGTAACTTATATGCTCCCAAAATATATATGGAGTTTCATGCCTACATGCTTTACAGGTCCCACATTTAAACATCCTTTTTTTTCTTTTTCGTAACAGGTGGGGCAATTTTACTACTATCTTTTTGTAACATAGTTTTGAAGCTATTAGTTCTTTTATATACAAAGATGGGCTCAATCACAATGCCTTTAAACAATTCCTCATTCCTTCCAAGATCTTCCAGTTTGCAAAAAATAGCATCCTTAATTACTTTGCTAATGACTGAGATTTCTAAAATAAACGTTTGAGTTTTGTTCAAAAAGCATTACTTTTGACTTTAATATTATCGTGATATACATTCTATTATTTCTATTTATTTATTTATTTGCAGTTGGTTTACCAGGATAGTCCATTGGGCCAAAATGAACCCGTTTTCAATGGAGTCCTGGGGAGAAAAGCTCCAAAATAATCTAGGTTACAGTAAGTTATTATACACAAATTAAGATTCAAACAAACAATTGCAGTAGTACATGAAACATTAGAGGTAATACAGACTTGTGATGAAACTTACATATGATACAGACTAAGAGAGGAATGTTGCAAAGTAAATACTGAAAAGACATTATATATTAGGAAGCATACACATTAGGAGGTGCAGCCAAGTGAATTTTTTGAAATACCATAGGAAATAATAATAATAATATAGGAGTTAGGTGAAAATAATAAGTGCATTTCTGGTGTAAGCAGGAGAAGGAAGGAAGATGGAGATTGCCAATGTTAGTTATGTGGGGTGGGAACATGAGCATTCCCACTGAGATACTAGATGTGAATGGAGAGATGTTTTGAAAATGAAGTGGTTACAGGTTGTGCGAATGGATGGTGGTAGGGAGTATTATTAGATAAAATAGGTTTAAATAACATTTTCCTTTTATTACTGACTTCTGCAGCCCCCCTACACAGACATTCCTGGCTGTATCTACAAACAAACATATAAATAATTAATAGCTCTTCTTCTCTATATCTTTAATCATTAGTTGCCATTCTGGAGGCCCTAATAAATGGACCCCTCGGCATATTTTCTTCATAAAATAAGGGTGGCTGCTTCTGAAGTGTAGATAGTTGTTAGAAAATGTATCTTTAAGATAAATACAGCTATCATTTTTTTATTATGTAAATCCCATTCTATAGTTACATCTAAGAAATTAATTTTAGCCTCCATTTCAAATTAAAAGAAGTTCCAAATCTCATTAAGCTGTTCAACAAATCTGATACAGTCATCCTGTGTTTCATCGACAATAAAAAACAAATTGTCGACAAACCTTTTATAAAAAATTATTTTATCATAGTAAATGTAGTCAGCTCATTGGTTTCCCACTAGCCCAATACTAAGTTTTCAAAGGCTGGGGCCACTGCTGACCCCATCACAACACCTTTTATTTGTCTGTAATATTTCTTATTAAACAAAAAATTGTTGTTCTCTAACAAAATCTCTAAAAGTGAACAGTACAATAATATGATGTCATGTGAAAAATCAGTATACTGCCTCATAAACATTCTTAAACTTTCAATCCCTAAATCTTGTGGGATACTAGTAAATAATGAACATACACCCACCTTAACCATGCAAACATCAGCTTTATTATAACTATGTGCCAAATTAAATTCACTTACTTTATCAAAAAAATCCCATTAATCTTTTATGTAAGATGCCAGTTTCTGAACTAGGGGGTTTAAAATAGTGTCATGAAACAATGAAATCCCTACTGTGATATTATTCGGAGCCGAAACTACTGCCCTAAAAGTTTTTTTGGGGGGGGTTATGTATCTTCAGGATACGAAATAAAACACCAGTCTTAGGGTTATCAACTTAAAAAAAATCATATAATTCAAAGCTTATGTCATTGCTCATTAAATATTCATATAAGGCAGAATGAATACCTCTAAAACTTCTTTGTATAACACTTAAAGAAACTTCAATGTAGTCATTTTCATTACAAAACATCTGTTCCCTAACCTTGACATATTATCACTGTTTATTACTACTAACCCCCATCCGCTTTCATAAATCTAAGATTGTTTTCTCTCCTAAGCTGATGGAAAGCTTGTTTTTTCTTCAGAGGACAAAATAAAAAAAGAAACTCTTTCTTCTTGACTAATAACTCCCAAATATCCCTTCACACAATTGCTCAAACACTTTAATGGTGTTATTCAAAGTTGGATTAAACACAGATGATTTTTACAGCAAATCAAATGTTCCAACATCTTTAAACAAATATTTCAGATTCAATTTATGTGTACAAACTTTAATTCCAGTATAGTTTTAGTAACATTCACCGTGTAACTTGGTATAAAATTTAAACCTAAATTAAGTCCGTGAAAATGCATTGTATTCATAAAATTTGAAAGGCTAAATATTCTTAAGTCTGAACTTACTTGAGGGATGTCCTTTCAAAAGTCTTTTTTGCCCAACAACTGCACACTATGCCAGGTAAATATGAGGCAGTGGTAACTGCAACTTATAGAGGAGCCTTTCCTAAAGAATGTGAAAGGGAAGAAGTAAGCCATATCTCCCTGGAACACAAAGATCATTATAGAAAATCTTCATCCACGAAACTGCTTCCTCAAATCATGAACACATGAAGATGAACAGTAGATCAGAAAGAAATGGATAGCCAACCCACTGTCACCAATGAAAAATTACACCTGCCATCACCAACAAAACTGTACCCTGCAGGCATCTAAAGATATGCATTTGGATGTGTTTTGAAAATCAGCAAAAGCCATATAGGAGTGTTAGAGAAGCAGCAGTATTGCGGATAATGATTAACCACAGTCAGAAGCAGGTTTATGATCTGCTACATGGTGTCCAGCATGTGGAATAATAACCGTGAAGCCATTTCATCAGTGTCCAGCATGTGGAATAATAACCGTGAAGCCATTTCATCAGTGTCCAGCATGTGGAATAATAACCGTGAAGCCATTTCATCAGTGTCCAGCATGTGGAATAATAACCGTGAAGCCATTTCATCAGTGCGATTTTTGCTCCCAGCAAGGTGCACAATGTTCAGGACAAATTTTGTTAATTCATAACCTAATGGTCAGTGTTATATTGCTTACACGTACATATATCTTTGCTGTTGTTTGTTTTATATCATGAATGCTACAGGTTCATTACATTTCATTAAACTGAACATGACAGATCTTAATTGTTCTAAGAACAAGTAAATAATATTTAGGTTTCTGAGTTCAATCAAAGCTAATATAGATAGCAATGTTAAAGGAAGTATAGACTGCACACAGGTGTGTATGCTGTATCTCTAAAAATTAGAAAGGTCATGTTTTAAGGAGTTTAGCATCCACTTCTAAACAAGGTTTGATGTGCTAATACACAAGAGATTAGGGAGGAAGTTAGTTCATAATTGGAGATAGTGATGGAAATTGGGTCTTAAGGAAATGTTTAATGACACAAGAAACACAGCTATGATCTTTACATAGTCCAAACAAGGACAACCCTGTTTTTGTTCTTCCTTTCTTTGAAACACTGATTACAATTCTGAGACATGCCAATTATATTATGTGGGGTTAGATTCAGGCCAATAAAGACAAACCTCACTAGCTGTAGATATGCATGTGACCTTTTTACCCTTTGGTCTGGATGTCATTTCAGATATTTTGCAGGCATCTAAATCTTTATATACATTAGGCTTGATGTTAAGCTCTGTGTTTCTAAAGTACAGCCAAGAGATCAACTTATGCTGTTCTAAAGGTCAAAAAATGGAAAAAAACATGTCTGTCTAGAGCTAGTGTGGCTTGGCTTTATTGGCCTGAATGTCCCTATAGAAATTTAAAAGTAAAATGCATTCTCAAGCCATGTAGTTGAAAGCTTTGCAACTTCTGGTGCTCTGAAGATTCTAGCTTGGCTGGATCTTTACTGCAGTTTTTACTTTTCTATATTTTGTGGAATATCCCATGTGTAAACGCCTCTCAATGCATCAAAACTGAAAGGTTAATTTCAAAGTTTATATAAGACAGCAAAAGGTGCAGAGTCCCAAAGTAACCTTTTATATCCCACAGAAATTAGAGGGTCTAGGATGTCCTGATAAAGGGGTGCATACATCTGGCATTACCCTGCACCATTAGGATCGCAATATAATAAATCATTCCCATTACAGATAGGACTTCAGCCTGGCTTTATATGGAATCTAAGTTTAAAGAAAATGGCATGAAATTTGGAAGTGTTCCACAGGTAGGAGGAAGCATGCCTATTTGGCGATACCTTGCCTTATTGTTTGACAGGACAAAATAATTTGCACAAAAATGGAGGCACTGGGTTATTCAAAGATTTAAGAGATGGGGTTCAGAGCCTGTTTACATTGTCATCTTTCTTTGTTCAAAGTAAGAGTTTTATATTGTCTAGACTGCATCACTGGAAATCTCTACATAGGTGCTACATATGAAAAGAAACAGTGTTAGATGAATTGACCACAAAACCGTCTGTCATACTCTTTGGTAAGAATAGAAACGATATATCATGTATGAAAAAGAATAATTTACAAATGAAAGCCTCTAATGCAGTAGGCCTACATACAGTATGCATTCTTTACCATGCATATCACAATCTTTTGTAAAATGGGGTGAAACCTTTAAGATGAGACAAGATATCAGAGTGCACTGGCACTGCAGAATGCTGCTGGGCTTGTTAAAACCCGTCACAATTTTTTACAAAAAGCTTTTACTGTTTATCCACCAAGGTTACTACACCCATCGTATATAGACAGAGTTTGTTACCACTGCTAACTGTTCAGTTGCAATGCCCCATCTCTGGGATTGTTCCCCAGTCCAAGATGTACATGAATGAACATGAATGAATGTAATACTGAGATACCACATCATGGAGTCCCTTAGAGCGTCAACTTTTAGCTTACTGGGCCTGATGATACCTTTAACTACCAGCGTAGAGGGGAGAAACTACAGACCTGCAGGTTGTAGTAATGCTATAAAGAGTAACTACCTCACATATCAAATCTTCGGTCAACATGTGAATGTTGATGTTTTGCTCAGCCATAGGGAGACACAGTAAATGTGCAGGAACTTCCTGAACATCGGGTAACAGCCTTTTGCAAACAGTAAATCCCTTGCACAGCTGTGCCGCTGACAGAAAACAGAGCTAAAGAGCAGTGACATTAGGTAACAACCAAAACAATTATCGCCTGCATTGTATTCATTATTGTAACCAGGCATTACCTCTCAGTGTTTGCTGCCTTGAAACCAACACTTTTAAATTACCTCTGTTTTAAAATATCCTGTTGAATGTAGTATTCTGTGTTAAAGATGGCACTTTATGATAATAATAAAACTGTTCTACAAAAAGGTAGTACAAATATGTTCAGAAGTACAATTCATGTAGATGATATGAATAATTGCAAAAAAAAATGATTCAAGAAGTGTTTCTAAATCGTGAAACATCTCATTCTGCTTTGATGGTAATGTTAATCAAAGACATCAGTATCGATTTTAAAGGAACTGAAGTTTGTTCCCAAACCCCATGCCCAAGAATATGAAAACACCGTTATAGACAGTGCAACCAGATTTTACTACAACTAATGCATGAAACAAAATAAAACTGCTCATTTCAAATAACCATAAAATATTATTAATCTCAAACCACAGTGAGGACAGCATGGTAGAATTCTCACCTCATCAAGCTAAGTAAGTTAAACAAACATCAAAATCATCCACAGTTAATATCACCAAATGCAGGCAGCATGTCAAAACACTTACCAACTAGCAATGTTGCAACATCACTCACTACATGCCAGCCTAACCCTCCGAGAGCAGTACAAATCCCCCCTCACTCCATATGAACCCACTGGGAGGAAGGGACAGAAAAAAAGGATGTCCCTTCTTATTCAGAGGAGGGGCCCTTCTTCCACCCCAACTCCTAGAAAATAATGACACTGTCACAAGGAAGGGTTGGAGGGTGAGTTGCTAACCCCAGTGCCAAAGACGTGGATATTAACTTGCCCTAACTAGCCCTTCTAAACCCACACCACTAACATCCACACATAGCAACACTAAATCCACATATGCAGAGGCCCTTAACTGTAACCTGCCCAAGCAACAAGGACCTCCGAAGCTGAAACGCAAAGAAACACCAATCACAACCAAAGTGTCACATAGCTCACAACACCAGTGTGCCACCCAGCAACAGCCCCTAAGGCAAGACAACGTACCTAACACTGTAGTCATAGGTGACTCTATAGCCAGGCACACTGATGCCCCACTCACCAGTCTAAACAAGGAGAAAATTACAGTCAGCTGCCTGTCAGGTGCCAGGATCCACCACATAACACATGCACTCAAGTCACTCCACAACAAGTACAAATATGGCTCTGTCATTGTCCATGTTGGAGTGAATGACTTGAGATGTACCTCCCTGCACTACATGAAAAGAGACATGAAAGAGCTCTGGGATCATGTGGCCCAGTCAGGTATGACCCTAACCCTGAGTAGCATCCTGCCTTCGCCCAGAATGATACCACAGTATAAGGACAAAATGACTGACTTCAACAATTGGCTAAGCTTCTGGTGTCATTCAAAGGGAATCCAGTATCTGTCTGCCTGGGACAACATGATCAACAGACCATGATGCTTTGCCAGAGATGGTCTGCACCTGTTGACCCTGGGATTCAGGTTACTGGCTAAGGCTCTTGCCACCCCTATAGTGCCTTTTTTAGGCAAAGTTCAAAGGCAAAACCACCACCGTAACAGGTGCAAGTATGCAAAATCTGAAGGTAATGCTACTCAGTGCTAGAAGTCTAAACCTCAAAATGCACTCTCTTGAGGCACTCCTAAAAATGGAAAACATCAATATCTGTGCAGTAACTGAGACCTGGTTCAAGGCTCCAGAGAGCACCCCTGCAATACCAGGCTACAACTCTTACCACACTTTTTGGCCACCAAACCAGGATTGAAACACTAAAGGTGGAGGAGTGTCCATATTCACCAAGGATATTCACACCACCAGGCTAGTTGCCCAACACAATGCATCTGAAATTCTCCAGGTGCAACTAACACTAGGTAAGACTGCAATCCAAATTGTAGCTTGCTACAGATCCCCCACCATGCCCCAAAATTCTCACTACACCTTTCTAAACATACTGGAAAATATTAAGATACAGCCAAACACCCTAATACTGGGTGACTTCAACTACCACTCCCACAAGAGGGGAAAACATACTGGACCTGATCATCACCAACATGGGGACACTATGCTCCAGACCAGAAGTGTATCCCTCACTGGTAAGATCAGACCATAAACGAATCCTCACTCACTGGATATTCACCCCCCCCCCCCCCCCCCAGAAACTGCCTGGACCTCGCCAAAAAGCCTCGATACAATGCCCCCACTGGGCATATAGATAAAAAGCTCACCAGCAAATATAAACCCCCTATGAACCTATTAACTGGGAAAACTACTCGTGTACCATCACCTTTTCCCAACGGTTCTTGGAATTCATAAATTCCAATGCCCTGGATCAACTAATCCATTGTCCCACCAGGGGCTCCAATATAATTGACCTGGTCATTACCAACATGAGAAACAATGCTCCACACCTATGGTCACCCCCTTGTTGGTCAAGTCAGACCATAAGCAAATCACACTTAAAATCCACATCCCACCTCCAGTAAGGAAACCTCCATAAAAAATTTCTCCAAAGCCAACTTCATCCTACTCAAGTCAGAAGTGACAAACATCATGACACCCATGCAGACGGGAACTGAAAGTTCAACTGCTCAGTCCTACACTAAGGCACTGTATGAGCACATCTACTCATGCATGAATCATGCCATCCCAAATAGAATGAAGCCAATCTGGTGGTCCCCTGCCATAAACAAACTTTACAACAAAAGGAAGAAACTGTTGCAGAAAAGAGGAAAATCCCAGGATGCAAAAAACTCCCTTACCAACCTCAGTAAGAAGCTGAGATCCCTCATACAATCCTCCAAAGCTAGTTACGAAAATAAATTTGCCAAAGATTCCAAAGACAACCACAAGGCATTCTATAACTATGTCAAGAATCTAAATAGCAATGTTCAGATCTGCTCTGAGCTACAACAGAATGGCATTAAATATACTGATCCCAAGGATATTGCCAGTATCCTGGCAGATGGATTCAGTGCCAACTTCACACCCCTCTCACCCCCTAAATGGTCCATCACAATACCAGAAGATTGCCAAATTCTGGTAGTAATGGCCACACGGATAAAAAAACTCACTCTCCAAAGCTAAGAATACAGCATCCATGGGACCAGATGACATCCCGGGCTGTGTACTACATGAACTACAAAATGAACTGGCACCTCACCTAAGTGTCATGTTTAATCATAGCCTCACCTCAGGCTTCATGCTCACTAAGTGGCGCACAGCTACAGTTATCCCACTCCACAAGGGGGGATCCACCTTGGATCCCGGGAACTACTGCCCCATCAGTCTGATGAGCCTGATCTGCAAGGCCATGGAATGTATTATCATGGAACTTATAAACAAAGACAATAGGCAACCTTCAAACACTGGACCCCACCCAGTTTGGGTTCATGAAGGGCCGATCTTGTCTCCTGAACCTGACTGACTTCTTCAAATCAGTTTCCAGAGCTGTGGATGAGGGTAAGGCGGTCCACACAATCTATCTTGCCCTCGCCAAGGCCTTTGACACCATCCCCCACTCTGGAATCATGGATAAACTTACTAGGCTGGGCATTAATCCCTGCATCACTCGATGGGTTGCCAACTGGCTTACTGACAGAACCCACACTGTAAAAGTAGCTAACTCCAAATTCAGCTCCAGACAAGTGAGAAAGGGTTCGTTCAGTCCTGGGACCGCTCTTGTTTGGCATCTACTTCTCTGATGTACAGGCCAACACTAAGGAACTCTGGCTAACAAAGTTCACAGATGACTGCAAACTGGGAGTCATTATTGAATCTCCAAATGATGTGGATACTCTACAAAAGGGCCTTACAGAAACAGATGTTTGGTGCCAGAGCCATGGGCTCAAGCTCAATGCCAAGAAATGTATAGTTATCCCCTTTGGGAAAAAACATGTACCCATGAATTACCACATAGGTGGCAGTACACTAAACACCAAAAGTGTGATAAGAGACTTAGGGACACAGGTGGACAGTGGTCTCACCTTCGATAATCACATCACCACAACAGTCAGGAAATCCTTCTATGTGGCACACCTCATCACTAAGGATTTTCATCCAGAAAAAAGGAGGTCATTGTCCCACTGTACTCATCCCTCATTAGACCCATTATAGAATACAGTGCCCCATTTGTATGTACCTCTGGAGACACCTGCAACAACTGGAAAGCCACAGAAATACCTCACTAAAAAAATCACAGGCCTAAAGCAGATGCCCTATGCTGACCACCTTAAAAAACTCCATCTATACTCTGTTGCATATGGTCTACTCAGAGACGATCTCTGCTTAATATATGAGGCCAGAGCTGTTGGACATGCTACACTTAAAGAAATCCCAATCCCTCAGAGCCACACGCTCCAGGGATCTAAACCTTGTTATCACAGTAAACAAAACATGTTGGAGGGATTGGTTCCTGACCCAGAGACTCCCCAGACTCTGGAATAGACTGCCCATACATGTCAAGCAGAGCGCCTCTTTGGCCCTCTTCAAAAGGAACCTTGATGATTGGATGGGAGAAAGGAAGTTCACCCCGGAGATCACATCAGTCGCCCTGCTAGACAGGGGTCCAGGAAGTAAATAGTGTGGGAAGAAATAGCCAGAGAATTGTTATGGCTAGGCTTGTATAGGCCCTAGGGCTGATAGCCTAGTACCAACCTATGAACCTATGAATCTATATATTCCTAGCCTTCTCTCACTGCTTCACAAAACCTCACTTCTTATCCTTGAAGCACCAATAATTAACCAAACCCCCCTCTCCCAATATCTCACTCCCTCCTAAATACTATGGCAACAGCTATTAAGATAGCCAACAGCATACCAGCCCCCCTTGGCAAAAATTCAGGGGCAAGACAGCCTACACAGCAGACTTCATTTATAGAGGACTTTCAGATAAAGTTTTGTTAACATGAATTTGATTCAAAAATAATCCTTTAATTATAGGTTCAATATTTGGCTCCTTTAAAGAATACAATAAATGTTTGGATGTCAAAGCCTGTGGACCTCATATCTTGGAAGTGGCACCTATATTTATTAAGGGTGACTAGAATGCAATCTTAAATCTGACTCTAGATAGGGATCGTATTTCCCTGAAGGGAGAGGTGGGCTATTCAGAAACACATAATTATGTTAACTTCATGGATGTTGTGATGCCCCTACACTGGCCCAGTAATCAAGGAGCCTCAATCCTCACCACTAGCAACAGTGCAGGATGTACACATTGGGAGGATGACAAGTACACACACAGTAAAGTACAATTTCCCTTAAGAGCATACAGAGATCACAGTCAGTCTCTAGACAAACCAGCCACAATTATGAGTTTTAAATATATTTGAAATATTTTAAAACAACATTGCAGGACAGACTCAAATAAATACAGAAAACATCTAAACTAATATTTATTATATTCCTATCTGTATCTAAAATAAATTATTGTATCCTTTTTACTTACAGAGCAAAGCAAATGCAGATGGGTGGATGTCCTTGCTAGGTCCAAGACAAGATACAAAATGCCCTCCTCTCTCTCTCTCTCTCTCTCTCTCTCTGAGACAGTTCTTAAATTAATATCACATATTACTGCTGGGTTAGCCTGGATGACATCACTCTTTGTCACCTGCCTTCTGTTCCCAGGCTAACAGAAACTTAACAAAATTTAACATTTCTATGTGAAAAATACATATATCTCAGATGTTCACTCAGAACTGGAAGTTGTAAAACAATTAAATACTTTTACATTTTAGACCTAGTAATTACTTCTCTCCAAGACAATAGAAAGAAACATCTAGCTCTAGACATTGTGTCTGCTTGCTGCACTGAAACTACCTTTTATAGCACATTGTAAAGCACTTTTAATTTCAACTTATTTTCTTGAGGGTTTGCAAGTTAACTCTGTATGTTCCAGCTTCTGCTATTAGCACATACATTTTCACAGGTATATAGTTTATATACATTTCTGCTCTTTTCCAGCAGGGTACACTGTGGTTCCATTCTTGAAGCTCAGTACATAACATACAGTTCAGCACACACTTCTGCACCAGTAGTTTAATAAACATAAAATATAGTTATTTTACATTTGTAAGACAAGCATATGAATCATATTAATATTCACAAATGACACATGACTATCTACAAAATTCCAGATAGCTTGGCTGGCAATGTCACTGGTGTAAACACAAGTTGTGATAAATTTATGGAGAACAAAACATGTAGGACACAGTAAATTCACACATTTTGCTATCCACATTGTAGTGTTCGTAAAAATGGATTACTGTTTAGTTTCATCAGAAGTTGTGATACTTGGTAGAACTTTCTCATTTTTATCTTACTGACCACTAGCCATTAACACTTAAACATGTTTTTTCTCTGGTAGCAAATACATATATTAAGTATCAGATTAAGGTGTCATTAATCATTAATTAGTTGACCTGGAGAGAAGTGAGATAAAATTGTTCATATAAGAGAATACTCATCAGTCGTTAGTATATGTCTGTTTCAGGGATGTTTTAATATGTTCATATACAGATACATTCTTAAGTGGAGTTAAGTTCTTAATAATTATATAACACTGCAACTGGTTAGGATAGATTACCAAGTACAACTAATAGAACGCTAGACATTTCCTATAGCAAATATTCAAGCAATGGAAAGACTTGCTCTACAAAAACAAAAAATATGGGAAAATTGGGAATAAATCAAGATTTGTCAGGTAAAAACTATGACAAAGAGTCATACCTATGACAGAATTAATTATTTTTATTATTGGGAGGTGTTAGTGTAATGGAAGCCCTTTTTTCCTATAGTAATCTTTGCAATACAGTGTTTATAGGAACTGATTTAATTAACTGGCTCCAGATGATCAAATGTATTTTTTGAAATTATTTTTGTGGGGATGCATAGGATTCCCATGGAAAAATTGCAATGGAACTAATTAAGAGCTAAGACAAGGCCTCTTTGATAGCTTGTTATATGCCAATTTAATTCTGTTTAAACATAAGTGAAAATACATTATTCAGACATTCAAGTGTTGCTTAATATTAAGAAAGTGCTTGGTATAATAAATACTTGGCCACTAAAATGCAACATGCAATTTTCTGTCATACAAAATCATATTTTGTTAATATGCAAGTTAGCTATTTTATGAAAGTATGAAGGATTTTCCTCAAAGATCCCAGTCCCCTGGATAAAGTGATATTTCAACAACATTTTGCCAGTGGTCAAACTGCTTTTTTTCACAGTACAAGGACTTTCCTGGAAATGTTATTTTTATAGTTAAATCATTATATTTTATCCCTGCTCTCCATTCCCACCTGTGCAGGACCCTGCCTGATGGCTGCACTCCCTGCAGTCAACTTATTCTATGGGATGAGAAAAAGGCATCCCTGGGTTAAGGCAGCCAGTTGTTTCTCAGCAGTCAGAACTGGGTGGTAGGGAATGAGCCAGTTAGCAGGTCCCAGGAAGCAGCCTACCCCTGGAGCTACTGCCCTCACTGGCTCCCTAGAGTGCCGCCAAAGCTACTCATCCCCTCTGGGATGTTAGTCCTGTCTCTGTGCTGTCATGTGGCACTAGCATCACTTATGGACGTGTGCGCGTACTATGCTGGTGTTCCAGATGTACACCACCTAGTGTTCTAACTAGGTGTCACTCAAGGGCTGAGCCACACCCACATCCCTCCCCATGGGACGGGTGAGCCAGGAACAGCCCCCAATCACTCCCATCTTCCTTGTTCTGTATTTACCGTTACATTCAGAGGAAATATCTGAATGATTACTCATTGCAGGAATTGACACAAAAAAACTATTATGCGCTTATATTTTCCATGTCATAGATTACATACCAAGGATTATTCCATCATTGTATTTACATGTATTAATTTGACTCCATAATTAACTGTTTTAAACTGTATTATTGTTACTTTTTCTTTTCTTTCATGTATTTAACTATGTATTCAGTGCGAGTTACTCACCCAGCCTGTCTCTGAAAATGGTCAGGTTGGATCAGTGCACATTCCTAATAAACAAACAAACTTGCATGCATGCATAGATAGATACATACATACAACTGTACATGCATACATACATACATAAACACCAAAAAGGCCGGTGATTAGGCTAGAGTAAATGGAATTCTGCTCTTTCGGGAAGAAACAGGCTAAATGGAAGTAATTATATGAAAATCTTCCCTGTAGTTATATTTCTTTATGAGATATGTCAGTTCAGTATGATCTGGTATTCACTGTTCACCAAACCAACCTTATACAATGGCGAATTAATGGTCTAATGGGACTATTGTGGCCAGTATATATACATACATACATAGAAATACTTAAAACATACAAACATAATTCAAATTCAATGTCTAGCAGTTACCACAGAGAATTAAGGCTATGAATTGTTAATTGTCTACCTCCTATAGTGCAGGGTTTGATTCCCTCAGCCTCTATTTGCCTACTCCCTTACCTTGACTAGGTCTCTTAACCAGAAAGTGTTTGGGGTGCTGGGAATTTGAACTAGACTCCTTACTGGTCTCCTGGGCTGCATGCCTTGTAAGTATGTATGAACCTAAACCATTATTGGTGTTATATAGTGTGACAGGCTGATATCATACACTGTTGGTATTCATGTCAACAAGTTAGTGGTCAGTAGCCCATAACAAACTGTAACTGTAAACATGACAGAGAATGCAGTTGGCTTTATGCTTGAAAATGTTTTTCTTTAAATTTATGATGGCATAGGACATTTAACTAAAAAGTCATACCATTAATGGCTGCCTTGGCTACAAATAGACTTTATTTTGGTGTACAGAAATCACATCTAGTTTATTTATTTCCAGATAAAGACTGCAGGAATTACTTCACAGAAGTATGTGCATACAACAATAATCAGCATGAAGACAAGCAAAAATAAATGTATGTTTTATATTACTGTCTTAAAATAACTTGAATTCTGTAAAAAAAAACAGGATCTATGAGAGAAAAGTATTGTATTACTTGAAATTTTTCAGTTCTTTCTTCCCCATGTTCTGCTGTGTTGCCTATATATCTAAATTTACTACCTTTTGTTTAGACCTCATGCTTTTCTGGTTCCCTTTCTACCTTTAAATATTATTTCTTAAACACTCTCAAGTTTCTCAAGATATATTTATAAACTTGTACTGGAGAAATGTAATATATTTTTAGTCATTCAAACTCAAACTGTGAAAAACCTTTCTGGTGGTCTTAACTCTGACTGAATGGAAAAGAAACCCCACAGGATTTTTAAAAACATGTAGAAACTAATATTGGGCACTTCGATGTTGAGAAAAGGTAATGCTCGCACACTGTTAGTAACAGGTAGGGCTGCAGATGAGAGGACTCGTTGTCTACGCCTATGGAAAGGAAGTGTTAGAGATGCACTCTTTTCTCGTGGAGTATATCAAGGTACTGTACGCTGACAACCCCTGTTCTGACATAGCCAAAGGAGCTGGATAAAGAATTTCCAAATAAAACTGTGAAACTTTGCATGTAAAATAGTAAATCACTTTAAATGGGAAAATATAACTTTTCACATGACATAGAGTAGCATATTGCATTTTATAGCATCCATTAAAACCAGTATTTATCACTGTGTAGCTGAATTTAATGAAAAGACATAATAATAATAATAATAATCAACTTATCTACAACTAAAACAAAGTATGCATTTATGATAAAAAAGAAAAAACACAAGTGGCACTCATAAATATATTTATTTAATAAATTGTAGCAGCATTCTTTTTTTAAAATGAAAACTTGCTAAAATAATTTATTTTTCTCTTACATATTGTCATTATATTGAAGACTGTTGATACTTCAGATGTCATGATGAAGGTATCTGTAAATGAAAACAACAACATTAAAAACAAACACGTAGAGGATTATGATAGAAATAAACATGATACCCTAGCCATGGATTCAGAAAGGCTTACTGCAATGTGTTAACCTTACCGTAGAAGGTTTCTGCATTGAGGTAAGCCTTTCTGATTTTTAGACTGGTCTCCCACTATGGTTTTTCCTTTCATGGGGCTTTGGCACAGACAGCAGATTTGTAGGTGTTGTCACATGCCAATGTGGCAGGAATGCTAAACATGGGCTTTCATGAGAAGCAGAGACAGATTTACTCAGCCAAGTGACTCAGATAATTTAACTCTAGCAGGAAAAAGTGAATGCTGTCATCTGATGGCAGCCAACCATTCACTACTATGGGAGTACTTGCACTGTATACAGCTAAGTCAAGTGAAGTCTTGTGAATGGTGTGTGTGTGTGTGTGTGTGTGTGTGTGTGTGTGTGTGTGTGTGTGTGTGTGTGTGTGTGTGTGTGTGTGTGTGTGTGTGTGTGTGTGTGTGTGTCTGTGTCTGTCTGTCTGCCCAGGTAGTTATGGTAGGGTTGGTATGAGATCACAAGTCTGATGTGTGCGTATATGCATGTGTGTGTCTGTTGAAACATGTCTGCCGGTGCATGGGTGAGTATTTCCATGACTGTCAGCAAGTGTGGGTTACCTGTTTGTGTGTGTGTGTGTGTGTGTGTGTGTGTGTGTGTGTGTGTGTGTGTGTGTGTGTGTGTGTGTGTGTGTGTGTGTTTGCATGTAGGGATGCCTTTGCTAACATGATGGAATGTCTGATAGGAACAATACTAGCAAGGCCAGGTCTGAGAGCACAGTGTTAGTTTCACAGAAATGGTAGTAAGACACTAATGAGGGTTTCTCAGGAAGGCTTGACTGTGTCTTGGAATCAGAATTTTTCTCCCTTGTTCTAATTAGCAAACCCACATTAAGCAAATAGAGTAAGTGGAGAGGAATTCTCTGAATCCCAGGATAAATACAAATATTATAACTAAAATATATGAATTACTTGTGGGTACATATACACACGCACAATACATATAGTTTACAGTTATAGATGTATGCTTTCATTTTCAACTTTAGTAATCATATCAGACAGTATATAATATAGCACTTTACGTACTGTAAAAATACTCATGTTTTATGCAGCAATCGCTATAAGCAGTGAAATTATCAGTAAAATTTTGCATAATAAAAAGTGTTGCAACACACATTGGAATAATTATTGATAAAGGCCTTAAAGTTTAATGAACTACTGATATTTGTAGCACTTTAAGTGTTAATATTACATATTTTTATAATGATAACGTAATTAGTCAGGCAAGAGATACTTAGAGCAAGGAGGCGGTACTAGTACGGCAGATTACGTATATCAGTTAGTTGTGGGAGCAGTAGTGGGGATGAAAAAGAGAAAGAGACAAGGATAAGAAAGACGAAACAGTCAGAGTGACTGACAGAGTGATTAGCAATAGAAGAGAAACAAAAAGAAAGGTAGGTTTAGTCAGGATGGCAGCATACATTTTCAATGAAAGCATTCGGTATGTTAATACTATAACACTTCTGGAATACCATCACTGTTTTAGTAGGAATGCTACAGCTATTTTTGTGTTAAATTGTTTTGATAATCTACTATTCTGCAACGAAATTAAATACTGCACAATTAGTATAATAAAGTAGCATTCTATTCTTTCTATAAACTAGGTGTACGTCACTATTTACTTAGTGGAAAAAATACCATATCATATTTAAACTTTTTTAAGTGATATTTCTAATGTGTTTTCCCAATTTACTTCATTTAAAGAAAATTGCATACTATGCTGTCTGACTGCCAACTCAGCTATCTGGAATTTTGTAAATAATTCTTTGTCATCTGTGAATATTGATATGATTTAAACCAAAGTGTGTGTAAAGTACTGAGCTAAAATGTAACCACAGCATACCCTATTGGAATAGAACAGGAATGTCCCTTCACTATTGTGACTGTTTAGATGTATATGATTAATGGAAGCTGGAACACAGGAGCTTAACTTGAAAAAATTCAGAGAAAATAGTTGAAATTACATTGTTTTTATAATTACTGGGCCATAAACAGAAGATATTATCTCTCAGTTTCAGTGTAGTAGCAGACACAATGTCTAGAGCTGGAAGTTTTTTGTATTGTCTTGAAAGAGAAGTAATTACTAGGTTTGAGATGTAGAAGTGTTTTATTGTTTTATGACTTCCAGGATCTGCAAACATCTGAGAGATGTGTGTTTTTCACAGAGAGATGCTAAATTCTGTTAGTGTCTGACAATGGAGGTTTAGCTTGGCAAACTGAAAGTCAGGTGGCACAAGACTGATGTCATCCAAGCTAAACCAACAGTAATAGTTTATATTAATTTAAGATCTTCCTCAGACAGAGACTGTGCATTTTGCATTTTTTTCTTTGACCAGGAAACATCCACTCATCCGCAGTGCTGTAAATAAGTTTTTAGGTCAAAGTAACTCTTTTACCTTCAGACAGGAATATAGTAAAGTATAGCATTGATGTTTTCTTTATTTATTTGAACTCTGATGTAACTGATTACTTACTATTGTCTTGTTCTTTTATTATTTATTATTAAATATATTTAAACCTTTTAATTGTGGCTAGTCTGTTTACAGATATTTAAGCTCTTAGAGTACTTCCATATCTATTTGGTGACATTGTACAGGCCACTCCTAAATACGCTTGTTCTTGGTCAGACTATCATTTGGATTAATAGTAACATTACACAGTAGGATTGGACACCCTTTGTTAAGAGCCTTAAAGTAGCTCATAAGTAGTGGTTGGTGGCAATCTAAACTACCTTATAGTCTGGACAGAAGGGGGCATGGCAAGTAAACCTGTGTGAGCCTTTCCCAGAAATGTGTGTGTGTGTGTGTGTGTGTGTGTGTGTGTGTGTGTGTGTGTGTGTGTGTGTGTGTGTGTGTGTGTGTGTGTCTGCATCTATGTATATAAATCAAATCTCAAAGAGTTTGTGTGTCAGCTACTTGAACATAGGTTTGTAGGTAGGTACTAGGCCCAAGGGCCTAAGTAAACCTAGCCAACAAGGTTCCCCGGCTTACGCCACCCAAGAAAGTTATTTTCCTGTGCCACTGTCAAGCAGAGCCACAGAAGTGATCCCTGGGGTGTATTTCCTATTTCCAATCCACTCATCAAGATTTTTCTTGAAGAGTGCTAATGAGGAACTTTGCTTGACATAGATGGGTAGCTTGTTCCAGAGTATGTGAAGTCTCTGGGACAGGAATCTATCCCTCCAGCATGTCCTGTTTATTGTGGTGACAAGGATTATGCCCTAAAGCATGTAGCTCAGAGGGAATGGGATTTCTTTAGGTGCAGCATGTCCAACAGCTCTGGGTTTGACATAGCTTTATATGTTAGGCAGAGATCACCTCAGAGTAGGCAATATGCTATGGAGTAAAGCTAGAGCTTTTTGAGACGGTCAGTGTAGGGCATCTGTTTGAGGCCAGTAATCCTCTTTGTGAGGTACTTCTGTGGCTTTCCCAGCTGCTGCAGATGTCTTGTGAGGTACATTCCAAAAGGGGCGTTGTACTCTAGAATGGGTCTAATGAGTGTTGAGTATATGGGAACAATGACCTCTTTTTTTCCTGGATGAGAACCTTTTTGTAATGAGGTGTGCCATGTAGAAGGACTTCCTGACTACTGTGGTGATGTAATTATCAAAGGAGAGACTACTGTCCACCTGGGTCCCAAGGTCTCTTATCACACATCCGGTGTTAAGTAGACTGCTGCCTATGTGGTAGTACATGGGTACAGAGGTTTTACCAAAGGGGATGACAATGCAATTTTTAGCATTGAGCTTGAGGCCATGGCTCTGACACCAGGCATCTGTCTCAGTGAGGCCCTTCTGTAGGATGGCCACATCATTTGGGGACTCGACTATGGATCCTAGTTTGCAGTCATCTGTGAACTTCATTAGCCAGAGGCCTTATGTGTTAGCCTGTACTTCAGAGAAGTAAATACCAAACAGGAGAGGTCCCAGGACTGAACCCTGTGGTACTCCACTTGTCACTGGTTTGAACTCAGATTTGGAGTCTGCAACCTTTACAGTGTGGGTTCTGTCAGTGAGCCAGTTGGCAACCCATCTTGTGATGTAGGGATTTATATCTAGTTTAGTGAGTTTAGCTATAATTCCAGAATAGGGGATGGTGTTGAAAGCCTTGGCGAGGTCAAGATAGGCTGTGTGAACCACCTTACCCTCATCTACGGCTTTGGTGACTGCCTCAAAGAAGTCAATCAGGTTCAGGAGGCATGATCTGCCTTTCACAAACCCGAACTGGGTGGGGTCCAGAGTTTGGAGGTTACCGATGTCTTTGTTTATGAGTTCCATGATGATACGTTCCATGACCTTGCAGACCAGGCTCGTCAGGCTAATAGGGCAATAGTTCCTGGGATCAGACCCCTTTGTGGAGTGGGATAGCTGTTGCTGTGCGCCATTCAATGGGCACAAAGCCTGATGTGAGGCTATGATTGAACATGGTGCTTAGGTAGGGAGGCAGTTCATTCTGAAGTTTGTGTAAAACGCAGCCTGGGATGTCGTCCATTCCCATGGATGCTGTGTTTTTGGCTTTAGAGAGTGCAGCTTTTACTTGCATAGTTGTGATTACAGGGACTCTGCATTCTTCCTGTATAGATATGAGCCCTTAAGGGGGTGAGAGGGGGATAAAGCTAGCAATGAAACTATCTGCCAGGATGTTGGCAATATCAGTTGGTTCTGTAATTTTCATAGGGACACAAATCTCTGGTTGGACAAAGAGGATACTACAGATCTTGGTTTGGTCACTCAGCTGAGATCTCAACCCTATAGCTATGACAGTGGGGAGTCTTACTGGGACCTGGAGAAAGTAGGAGAAACCAGCCCCAGACTGGCTGTGATCTCTGTGTGCTCTTAAGGGAAATTGTACTTTACTGTGTGTGTACTTGTCATCTTCCTAATGTGTACATCCCCCACTGTTGCCAGTGGTGAGGACTGAGGCTCCTTGATTATTAGGCCAGTGTTGGGGCATCACATATTAATTGGTTGGTAGTGGTAGGATATTCACATCAAATATTAATTGGCTTGTAGTGGTGTGGATATTGAATTTCTGTAGCTTGTGAACAGTTGTCACTGAAGGTGTTTGTACTCTCAATCAGCCATACAGTGGACATTCAGAGTTTCATATCACAATTGTTTTATTTATTTTTTGTTAGCTTAGTTAGTCAAGGAGAGCAGGCAAGCATGTCAGCAGGGGAGTATGGCAAACTGACAAGGAGCCAGTTGGCTAAGATGAGTCTGGCTAAAGGACTGGTGCCGGGAAACCTGACTAAAGCAGACATGATTATAGCTTTGGGCATAGCTGTATCGCAGACCAGCAATCAGGAGGGAAACCAGGCTGACCTTGGAGATGTACAACTCACAGAGAATGGGCAGTTCAACCTTTCCACAGAGGACTTAAAAATCCATCTGGAGTTAAAGAGACTTGAACTGGAAGCCAAACAGATGGAAATTGAATCAGCAGGGAGACTGAGACATCTGGAAGCTGAAGAGAATGAGAGGTAGAGGCAACATGAAAAGGAGATGCTGAGTCTTCGCCAGGGTCATGGAGGTAATGGGGAAGGGAATAACCAAACCCCAGAAGCAACAAAAGTCAGTAAATTTCTTCCAGTTTACAGAGGGGGATAATTTTGATAGTTTCATGCATATGTTTGAAAGGGGATGTAAACAGTATAATTTTGACCAAGGGCTCTGGGTATGGTTCCTGACCCCCTTACGCTATGGTAAAGCTGTAACTGCTATTTCTAAATTGTCTAATACTGATTGCTTAAATTATAATACTGTAATAAAACTGGCTTTTAAAATGTTTTAACTCCTGAAGCTTATAGAAAAGGTTTTGTGAGCAAAGACGCAAGGCAGATAAAAGTGTGTGTGAATATGTTGCTGAACTAAGCATATATTTTCATAGGTGGGTGAGTGGATGTCAGGTCACCAGTTTTGAAGGGCTGGCAGATCTTTTGGTGAGGGAGCAAGCCCTTAGCACTTTGCCTGAGGACATGAGAATCTGGTTAGCTGACAGAAAATGCAATACTGCAGATGAGTTGGGGAAGAAGGGAGACCTATACCTAGCAAGCAAGGCATCACTGCACAGGAAAGGGACACCCAGTGCTGCTCATGGGTCTAAGGGAACCCATGGTGGGCAGCCCAGACTGCCCCAACAGAGTCTGCCAGTAGCAGGGGAAGCCGCTAGTCCAGGTACATGTCCAGGACCAAGGGTTAAATATTTTAAATGCAACCAGTGGGGCCATGTAGCATATGAATGTCCATGGAGGCAAGGTGGGGAACAAAAGATGAGAGAGCCAGTAAGTAGGAATGACAAAATGCCAGCATTAAGTTGTCTCAAGACAACAAGGGTACCAAAGTACCACATGAGGTTATATCCTATCTTAGTAAATGGGAAATAGGCCATTGCTAAGAGAGACACAGCCTCTGGCCTAACCATTGTGAGGCCTGCAATGGTTAAAGAGGAGCACTACTTGCTTTAGTAGGGACCCCGCTCCAAATACCTTTAGCTAGGGTTCACACTGACTGGGTGGGTGGAAAAGGAAGCAAGCAAGTAGGTGTGTTTGAGGATATCCCTGCAGATGTCCTAATATGGAATGATTTTGATAATGCAGTACCATGTGTGCATGCTGTTACATACAGTCAGGCTTGGAGACAAGCATGTGGATCTGGTAGCCTGGGGGAGACCCAGACAGACCGCACACTTGCAGCCAGGACTGGTGAGGTGGTTACTTCAGGTAGGGAGCTACCCTGTGGCAGTGAAACTGAAGGTGAGCCACAGCTGA
The DNA here is from genome assembly GCF_019279795.1 of Protopterus annectens. Lineage (NCBI taxonomy): Eukaryota > Metazoa > Chordata > Ceratodontiformes > Protopteridae > Protopterus > Protopterus annectens. The sequence continues at coordinate 1,369,461,003 of NC_056747.1, read as the reverse complement.
TTGTGGGTACTGATGTTCCCTTGGACAGAGTGACTGCAAAGGTAGAGGTGAGTAGTAGTACCCAGGCTGACAAGTGAGGCACCGCTGTCAGAGAATACCAGTCTTCCTGTGGAAGGGGAGCTGGGAAGGGTTACCAAGAGAAAGAGTTGAGACAGGCTCAGCTCTCAGACCCTACATTACAATGCCTGAGAGAGGTAGCCAGAGAGGCACCTGATTCTCAAGGGAAAGGGGAGTCTGTATACTGGGACAAAGGGTTACTGTATAGAAAGTGACCCCTGAGGGAAGGCTAGAGGGTGAGAAAATATAGCATTTGGTAGTGCCCAGAGCCTACCATCTGGCACTTCTAGCCATAGCTCATGATATTCCCTTTACAGGTCATATGGGCATAAAATGTACAAAGAGACATATTATGCAGAAGTTTTATTAGCCTGGGATTTCCAGAGATGTAACAGGTACTGCAGGACCTGTGAGCAGTGCCAGAAGGTAGGCAAGGCAGGAGACAAGGTGAGAGCTCCTTTGATGCCTTTGCCTGTGATTGAGGAGCCATTTCAGAGGGTAGCTATGGATATTGTGGGGCCTCTGAGTACTCCAAGTTCCACAGGGAAAAAGTATATCCTAGTGGTAGTAGATTATGCTACCAGATACCCTGAGGCAGTGGCTCTGTCCTCCACTGAGGCTGAAAAGGTGGCAGTTGCTTTGTTAGAGATTTTCAACAGGGTAGCTTTCCCAAAAGGAATACTGACTGACAGAAGTGCCAATTTCATGTCAGACCTGCTAGCTGTCTGTCTAAGCACTGTGGGTGAAGCACCTAAAAATCACCCTCTACCATCCCCAGACTAATGATCTTGAGGAGAGGTTAAACTGTATACTAGAGACCATACTATGGGCATTTGCAGACCAGTTTAAGAGGAACTGGGACAAATATGTGTCACATCTATTGTTTGCATACAGGGAGGTGCCCCAGGAATCCACAGGTTTTTCACCTTTTGAGTTGCTATATGGGCATAGGGTTAGGGGGTCTCTAGATTTGATTTGAGATGAGTGGGAGGGTGAGTGTGAATCCCACAAGGAGTCTGTTGTGGCATATGTCATAAACTTCAGGACGAGGCTTAGGGAGCTCATGAGCTTGGCCCAGAAGAACCTGGCAGTAGCCCAGCAGCAGAAAATGGTCTGGTATGACAGGAATACTTGAGCTAGAGAGTATGCTGTGGGGCAGCAGGTAATGGTTCTCATTCCTGTCAGACAGAACAAGCTGCAGGCAGCTTGGGAGGGACCCTTCAAGGTGGTAAGGAAGGTCAGTGATTTTAACTACATGGTAGAACTGCTAGGCAGGAAGCAGGGGCATAAATTGTACCGTGTTAACGTGATGAAGCCTTACCATGATAGAGAGGCCCTTCTGCTGTGTATTTGCAGTGGAGGTCAGGAGGTTCTGGTGACTGATCTCTTCAGTGAGGCTCAGACTGATACCTCAGTGAAAGGGGTAGCAATGTCCCAGCAGCTATCCCCTACCCAGGTTCGAGAAATCTGAGCAGTGTTACAGGAATTTGGGGACATGTTCACAGGTAAACTGGGGTGCATCCACCTGGTGCAACACCATGTGGATACAGGACCGCAAAGGCATATTAAGCAGGCCCCTTATGTGGTGCCTCAGGGGGTCAAACAGACTCTGATGGAGGAGATACAAGAAAAGATGGAATTAGGGGTAATGCACGAGTCTAGCAGTCCCTGGGCCTCCCCAGTGCTGTTGGTACCAAAGTAGGATGGCAGCATCCAGGTTTTGTGTGGACTACAGGAAATTAAATAGTCAAACAGAGTCAGATGCTTACTCCATGCCTAGGGCAGATGAAGCCCTAAAGCAGCTGGGTGGGGCTAAGTATCTTACCACCACTGATTTTACCAAGGGTTACTGGCAGTTACTCTTGACTCCCAGCGCTAGAGAGAGAAGTCAGTCTTTATGACTCCTTTTGGCTTGTATGATTTCACGAAAATGCCTCAGCGACTTTCCAGAGGCTGGTAGATCATATCCTAGCCAGAGCAGGAGATTTTTCCCTTGCTTACCTAGATGATATTGCCATCTACAGATGTTCCTGGCAAGAGCACCTTCAGCATGTCAGGGAGATGCTGGACAGACTACAGAGGGCAGGGTTGACCATTAAGCCCAGTAAGTGTTAGGTGGGGGTGGCAGAGGTCTCCTATCTAGGACATAGAGTGGGGAGTGGTATGATCAGGCCAGAACCTATAAAAGTGGAAGCCATATAGGCATGGCCTGCCTGTTACAAAAAGCAAGTGAGGGCATTCTTAGGGACAGCAGGGTACTCCAGAAAGTTTGTCCCCAATTATAGTACCATAGCTACTCCCCTCACCGACCTGACCAGGTAAAACAAGCCAGATAAGTAAGTGTGGATCACAGCATGTAAGCAGGCACCCCAGAAGCTAAAAGGAGCTTTGGGAGGACACACTGTGTTAGCCAGTCCAGACTACAGCAAATAATTTGTTGTGCAGGTGGATGCTTCAAACCACAGGGTGGGGGCTTTACTCAGCCAGGTCTTCTCAGAGGGAGAAGAGCACCCAGTGGTATATCTTAGTTGTAGGCTCCAACCCAGGGAGGAATGCTACATCGAGCCAGCCGGCAAAATGCCAAGTTACTAAGTTGGAGCCTAGGGTTGCAAGCATATGATATGACAGTGCAGCACTGCAATGGGGATAGCAATGCCAATGGAGATGGACTCTCAAGACAGGGAATGGGGTGAGGTATTCCCAGATAGTCAACCCTCTCAAGCAGAGTTTCTAAAGGGATACTTGAAAAACTAGCTTGAGTTTTTGGCGGGGGGTGGATGTCACATTGCCAGCCCAGCTATCTGGAATTTTGTAAATAGTTCTATGTTATTTGTGAATATTGATATGATTTATACAGAAGGGTGTGTAAAGTACTGAGCTAAAATGTAACCACAGCATGCCCTATTGGAATAGAACAGGAATGTACCTGCACTGTTGTGACTGTTTCGATTTATATGTTTAATGGAAACTGGAACACAGGAGGTTAACTTGAAACAATTCAGAGAAAATAGTTGAAATTAAACTGTTTTTATAATTACTGGGTCATAAGCAGAAGATGTTATCTCTCAGTTTCAGTGCAGTAGCAGATACAATGTCTAGAGCTGGAAGTTTTTTGTATTGTCTTGAAAGACAAGTAATTACTAGGTTTGAGATGTAGAAGTGTTTTTGTTGTTTTATGACTTCCAGGATCTGCAAAAATCTGAGAGATATGTTTTTTTCACAGAGAGATGTTAAAGTCTGTTAGTTTCTGACAATGGGGAGTTAGCTTGGGAACTAAAAGTCAGGTGGCAAAAGGGTGCTGTCATCCAAGCTAACCCAGCAGTAATATTTGATATTAATTTAAGAACTCTCTCAGAGAGAGATTGTGCATTTTGTATTTTGTCTTTGACCAGGAAACATCTACTCATCTGCACTTATCTTGCTGTAAGTAATTTTTTAGGGCATAGTAATTCTTTTAGATTCAGACAGAAATATAGTAAAGTGTAGCTTAGATGCTTTCTTTATTTATTTGAGACTGTCATGCAATGTTGTTTTAAATATTTCCTGTGATATTGAACTCTGATGTAACCGATTACTTATTATTTTCTTATTTTCTTATTTATTATTAAATATATTTAAACCTATCTTTGTGGCTCACATTTGTGAGACATATTTAAGCTGTTAGAGTACTTGCATATCTATTTGGTGACACTATACAAGCCACTCCTAAATAGCCTTGCTCTTGGTCAGACCACCAGTTTGATTAATACTGACATTACACAGTAGGATTGGACACCCTTTGTTAAGGGCCTTAGAGTAGCTGATAAGTAGTGGCTGGTGGCAGTGAAAACTACCTTATAGTCTGGGCAGAAAGGAGCATAGCTAGCAAACCTGTGCCAGCCTTTCCCAGGAGTGTGTGTGTTTGTATATAAATCAAATCTCAAAGAGTTTGTGTGTCAGCTACTTGGGCAGGGACACGAAGCACTGGTTGTACAGAGAGGGTACTGGAGATCTTGGTTTGGCCACTCAGCTGAGATCCCATCCCTATAGCTATGCCAGTGAGGAGTCTTATTGGGGATCTGGAGAGAGAGAGAAACAAGCTCCAGACTGACTGTGATCTCTGTGTGCTCTTAAGGGAAATTATACTTTACTGTGTGTGTACTTGTCATCCTCCCAGTGTGTACATCCCCCACTGTTGCCACTGGTGGAGACTGAGGCTCCTTGATTACTGGGCCAGTGTTGGGGAGTCACGTATGCAATGATTCAAAAGCCAGCCAGCCAGCCATCCACAACCTCCTTTTTCCAATTTTGCACATTGGGTCAGAGTGTCACATCAACAGAGTCCATCATCTAAAGCCAGTGACTGCACCACTGGGTGGCTAGCCTTGCAATGACTCAAAATGCTGGCACTAAATTTTTACTGCAGCCATGAAAGAAAGGTGAAATGCTTTCCATCATAGGAAGAACATAAGTATTTATGTATTACAAAGTGCTTACTTGGCATGCTGTCCAGGAGGCCATTGGTGAGCCTATCTCAATTTCATAACTGTTTCAAAGCTTTGTGTGGTTAAGTAACTTCGCATGGTTACCCAGTAGGCAAATGGAAGCTGTGGAAATTAAACCCTGTACTACAGGAAACAGGTCAGCAGTAAAGAAATTCAAAGAAAATATACCTGGGAATTTTAACAAAATATTAAGACATTTACAAAATATTAACTGTCTATATTACATGGGTGGTATAAAATATATTAAGTAACATAAGTAGTTGCATACATTATGTCTTATTAAAAATGTCATGCATATACAATTATTTATTTACAGTCTATTGAAATATTTTGTTTTCTTGGGGTAATAAGAATAAAAAACATAACGGACCAAATTCAATAAAGACTGCACTAAATGTACACTAACGTTACACAATACGCATTCAAGAACATTCGTATCATATTTTTGTGCCTTCTAGTCACTCAGAAAAATTACACTAAGTATACATTTACTCTACGCTTTGTGGTAACCTTTATGAATCCCTGTCAATATTTAAAGCTGCAAAAAAATCAGTAGGAAAACTAAAATTAGGGGGAAGAAGGTGTGAGTTATGACTGTGTTGTCTGTTCACTCAGAACAGTGTACACTTAGTGTAGCGTTATTGAATCCTGGGGAATAAGTAAAATCGAAGATGCCTGTTAATTTTACTTGTTTATCCTTTCTATCTAAAACAGTAACATTTTTGTGTGTTTTATTTGGAAGTGCTGAACAACTATCGCCTGCTTTATACCTTCATGGGTACCTTCCACATTGCTAGCCTAAGTTTGTTAAATACTTTGTCATACGAGGAGTTTCTCACTACCAAGTTTGAAGATGAGGGTGCTTATGTGTTTGACTAGCTGAATGTGAGTAGTGACAAAAGTGTAACAGGGTGACATGTTGACTTTTACAGCTCAAGAAGTAATGCAGTGTTCTACAGGCATTTAAAGTAATGATGTAAACTGAACAGTATTTATTTTTTAGTTCATGCCCTTCTAGCCTCAGAAGAAATGTAGCTTGTTATTTTTGACTTTCAATTGTTGTAGGACCTTATTTTGACTGCCTTATTAGTGTGTGCTTTGAAAGCGAATGCAGGATCCAAGTAAAGGACAAGATATTTGTGTTTTAAGACCTGTTTAAATTACTGTTATTGGATCACATACTGAAATTAAAGGGGAGATATACAGCATTTTGGGCTATGTGAAAAATCATATGGCTTTTCTGTACATGGTTGTTAGCTTATTTGTGGATATCCAGGTCCACAGAGCAAATAAATAAATACAATTGAAGCTTTGTAAATTGCTTGGTGCTTTGTTTGTGTTAACAAGTAGAGTATAATCAGCATACATTACTACTCCAAGGGTAGGATATTCTAAAGGAAGATGTTTATTAAACAGAGAGAAACTATGGGACCAAGAATTAACTCCTTGCAAACTCCACTAGTAAGCTCCATATGAAGTAATATGAAAGATTTTTTTGCTGAGATAATTGCAAAATCAGGAAAATGTATTTGATCCAAAGTTCAGTGATGTTGATTTATCAAGAAGGAGCTAATGATTTATGGTTTCAAAGGTTTGACTCATATCAAAGGATACTCTTTCAGTAAATAACTTATTATTCGTGTTACTATACTGGATACACAAACCAAAACTGACCAACCAACATTTGTAAAGGTAAACAACATTGAAAACATTGTACCAGTGTACTATAATATATCTCTATACTACAGTACTAATTTCTCCTCAAAACTGATATACAGTGCCTTCCTGGGCTCATGCTCAGTCCTGCATCAGCAAAGTTTGTCTGATCATGCTATCATATGTGATATATCTGATGATTGTATTGATAAATGTATCCTTTCCACTAGTTTTATACAAATCACTTTCTTCATGTTTTTTTTTTTTATTCTATATATTATAATATATATTATCTATTATATATTATAACCAAACATGGCTGTATTAGTGTTTTTTTTTCTCCGGACTCAACAATGGACCACCTCAAATCCCGTCGGGACCCGGTAATAAATTAAAATAATAAATAATATTAGTATTTTTATCTTTGTTTAAAGAAAATGTAATTCAGTAATGCACTAAGAATTGTATCTAAACTACTTTTTGCAAAATGGTTTCATGGTGTTTTAAAAATGAGTATGTTTAAATATAATTCTGCATTGACAATATAAGGAAATACTTTGCTATAGTGTAACTACAACAATGTTAAAAACTGAAATTTATACTTTTCATCATAGGAACAACAATTTAAATAGAAGCACATGCTATGCAATGGATCGAAATACTGTACCTACATCTAGGGTTTTGAGGAAAAGAATTCTGTAACATAATAGAGCTATTACATTTTTTTATAGCAAGTACAGTAGCACAACTTTTTTTTGGATACCATAACCCCAATTCAACTGTTTTTTATTTATTCATTTATTTATTTATTTGTGTGCTTATCTGGAAACGAATATTTGGATAAAATTATATTTTAGTTGCAAATGGAAGCCCAATCTATTTGTAGTTGAACATGCTACATACAACTCCATGGTGTAACAAATGAACTGCAGTATAAATATTCTGATTTCTTTACTTCTTATCAACGTTGTCATCTTATTATTCTGTTTCCCGTTATGCAATCAGTTGCTTTGTTAAGTATGGATATATAAATCTTCTTCCTTTTACTTTTTTGAATTTTAACCTTGAAGGTGTAGTGCCGAGGTGTTACTTTATTCTAATAAACAAAGCTTTTTATGCAGTTATAGGCATGCTGTGTTAAATGAATATTATTTGGAGGATAAGAAGCGGTTTTGTTGAAAGTGGTGCCATATTCTTATCGCAACCATGAAGAAAAAGTGAAATGCAGATGTTTTATCACACGAAGAACAACAATATTACTCAATTAATAAATGCATCATTAAAAGTCTTGCCTGTAATGGAATATTATTGCTGTATTAATACTAATGTTTTCTTGGAATTCTTGTACTTTTTTCCAGTCTGCCATATTCAAACTGAATATTACATATTGCATGCGTGAATGGGCGTACCTTCGTTGAAGGTTGTGCGTCAGGGCTGGTAACTCGGTACGTAAAAATCAACTACCAATCATTAGCAGACCAGAGTTCCGCTGTGGCGACCCCTAACCGGGAAAAGCTGAAAGAAACAACAACAACAAATACATTATAAAAGCAGTATTGTATTGCTGGGATAAAGGACATGTAATTTAATAATGCATAATGAGTTAAAACAGTACTTAAACTATGAATGTTATACATTTAAATAGACCTGCCTACTGAGCAATGAATAGAAATAATGAACTTATCATCTTGCTACAAATGTGCCATAAAACTGAGTACGTATTTTACATTGCAGGAAGACAAGTACTACACTGAGCAATAAACATGAAGAGCGGCACTGCTTGCGCTTGCTTATTACAATCCTGTAACTAAGCTGAAATTTGTTTGTGTCTTTCAGCTTTTCCCGGTTAGGGGTCGCCACAGCGGAACTTCGGTCTGCTAATGATTGGTAGTTGATTTTTACGTGCCGAGTTACCAGCCCTGATGCACAACCTTCAACGAAGGTACGCCCATTCACGCATGTCTCCACGCAGAAGACGCTCTAGCTGTGAATCAAACCGGACAGCATCTTACTGTGAGGCGACAACGCTACCGCAGCACCACGACCGTGGGTCTGTAACTAAGCTGAAATACAAGAACACCATTTTCATTCTCTCCGTGTAAATGACCTTTGAACTTCACTGGTTACAAAAAACAAAAGAAAACAAATCGATCAGAGCTTGTGAAGGTACACTATACCACTATACTTTGAATGGCGGCAGTGCTAAAGGTACATTTAATACAGCAGTTAAAAAGGCAGGTGGCATTGCAGCAGTACACTGCCATAACAGGGTTGTCCTTCCATTCAATAACTGAATTCTTATGCAGACAATAGTGCTTGAAATGGTGTATGTTATTGTGTAAATAATGCATGCCCACAGGTGTTCTGAGGCCTGACACCACAGGCAGAGGGCCTCTACACCCCTGGCAGGGCTTTATTTATACAGTAACACTCACCCTGGAGGGCATTATTTTGCTAAGAAAATGGGTTGTTTGTAAAATTGTTTTGTATTTGTTTGTTTTTTTAATTACTACATATATATTTTTTATATTTTTGATGTAAAACACTTCCGCCGCCTAATGTTTCAAACTTGATGCAATATATGTAACTGTTGTAAGACATATTTTATATCCAACATTTAAGTTTGGTAAGTATTCATAGGTTGGTACTAGGCTATTGGCCCTAGGTCCTATACAAGCCTAGCCCTAACAATTCCCTGGATATTTCTTCCCACAATATTTACTTCCCTTGACCCCTGTCTATCAGGGCAACTGACATGATCCCTGGGGTGAATTTCCTATCTCCCATCCAATCGTCAAGGTTCCTTTTGAAGAGGACCAAGGAGGCGTTCTGCTTGACATGTATGGGCAGTCTATTCCAGAGTATGGGGAGTCTCTGGGTCAGGAACATATCCCTCCAGCATGCTTTGTTCATTGTGATGACAAGGTTTAGATCCCTGGAGCATGTGGCTCTGAGAGATTGGGATTTCTTTAAGTGGAGCATGTCCAACAGCTCAGGGTTTGACATGGCCTTGTATGTTAAGCAGAAATCACCTCTGAGTAGACGATATGCCACAGAGTATAGCTGGAGTTTTTTTTAGATGGTCAGCATAGGGCATCTGCTTTAGGCCTGTGATTCTTTTAGTGAGGTATTTCTGTGGCCTTTCCAGCTGTTGCAGATGTCTTGTGAGGTACATACCAAACAGGGCATTATACTCTATAATGGGTCTAATGAGGGATGAGTACAGTGGGACAATGACCTCCTTTTTTCTGGATGAAAAGCCCTTAGTGATGAGGTGTGTCACATAGAACGATTTCCTGACTGTTGTGGTGATATGGTTATCGAAGGTGAGACCACTGTTCACCTGTGTCCCTAAGTCTCTCATCACACTTTTGGTGTTTAGTGTACTGGCACCTATGTGGTAATTCATGGGTACATGGCTTTTCCCAAAGGGGATAACTAAACATTTTTTGGCATTAAGCTTAAGCCTATGGCTCTGGCACCAAGCATCTGTTTCTGTAAGGCCCTTTTGTAGACTATCCATATAATTTGGGGATTCAATAATGGCTCCCAGTTTGCAGCCATCTGCAAACATTGTTAGCCAGAGTCCCTTAGTGTTGACCTGTACTTCAGAGAAGTAGATGTCAAACAAGAGCAGTCCCAGGACTGAACCCTGAAGTACTCCACTTGTCACTTGTCTAGAGCTGGATTTGGAGTCGGCTACTTTTACAGTCTGGCTTCTGTCAGAAAGCCAGTTGGCAACCCATTGAGTGATGCAGGGATTTATGCCCAGCTTAATAAGTTTATCTATGCTTCCAGAGTGGGGGATGGTGTTGAAGGCTTTGGTGAGGTCCAGATAGGCTGTGTGGACCGCCTTACACTCGTCTACAGCTCTGGAGACTGATTCAAAGAATTCAGTCAGGTTCAGGAGACAAGATCAGCCCTTCACGAACCCAAACTGCGTGGGGTCCAGTGTTTGAAGGTTGCCAATGTCTTTGTTTATAAGTTCCATGATAATGCGTTCCATGCCCTTGCAGATCAGGCTCCTCAGACTGATGGGATGGTAGTTCCCGGGATCCAAGATGGATCCCCCTTTGTGGAATGGGATAACTGTAGCTGTGCGCCACTCAGTGGGCACGAAGCCTGAGGTGAGGCTATGATTAAACATGACACTTAGGTGAGGTGCCAGTTCATTTTGTAGTTCATGTAGTACACAGCCCGGGATGTCATCTGGTCCCATGGATGCTGTATTGTTAGCTTTGGAGAGTGCGGTTTCTACCTGTGTGGTCGTGATTACCAGAATTTGGCAATCTTTTGGTATTGAGATGGTCCCTTTAGGGGGTGAAGTTGGCACTAAATCGATCTGCCAGGATATTGGCAATATCCTTGGGATCAGTATATTTAATGCCATTCTGTTGTAGCTTAGAGCAGATCTGAGCATTGCTGTTTAGATTCTTGACATAGTTATAGAATGCCTTGTGGTTGTCTTTGGAATCTTTGGCAATTTTATTTATGTAACTAGCTTTGGAGGATTTTATGAGGGATCTCAGCTTCTTAATGAGGCTGGTAAGGGAGTTTTTTGCATCCTGGGATTTTCCTCTTTTCTGCAACAGTATTTAATGTCTACACACACACACACACACACACACACACACACACACACACACACACTCACACACACACACACACACACACACACACACACACACACACACACACACACACACACACACACACACACACACACACACACACACACACACACACACACACACACACACACACACCAGTTACAACTAATTTCATTATCAGATGTTATTAAAAAAACTCATAATACAAGGTATTGTAGATTTCTCCTCCCACCTATTTCCTTTGCTTCCAATGACCATCCCTAATTTTGTTAATATTGCTGTTGTTTACCAGGTAGGAGAGTGGCACTGAATAGAGAGAGATGGTGACAAATGATACAACACCCCAACCTCATGTAGAAAATGAGAAAAGGGGGCTGATGATGATGATGATGGCTGTTGTTTGAATGTAAAAACACGCAGGATGAAACTCAGTCTATAATGCCAGGCATTACGAGTTTCACACCTCTTAACGTTTAACAAAAACTTGCAGTCAGTGCACAACCTCTCTCTCTCTCTCACTTTTGTTTTCATGTACACAAGCATGCGCACTCACACACAGTGACAGAGACCTAAACACACACGTTCACACATGCAGAAACATGCTTTTCTTTTCTATCTTTTAACTTTTCTTTTAAATTTACTCTGTTTAGTGAATGTAAACAATGGTGTCCATTTAAATTTCAATTGTCTGAGCTTCCCAGCACTTTAATTTGCTACCATGAAGCAGCGGACTTGTTTTTCAGCTGGCATTACCTGCACATTAGCACCCTGCTGCAGAATATTTGTTTTCCAGTCACACTGGCGACAGACAGATCACTCATTCTCTAAGGTGTTTTATAGCATTGTGAAAAAGGAAGTTGCATCTTATCTTAGCACTTATTCAAAATTCTTTGTTAATTACAGTTTAACCACATATAATCGACAAACACTGAATTCTTTAAAATCAATTCAGTTATTGTTGTCAAGTCAGCAGATAAGGGAGGGGAATGCAGTGGCTATACCGAGGAGGAGGTAATTAGATATGTGCCCGGGGCTATTAAAACAATGAGCAAGAATATGAAAAATTAGGGACTGAGCCCTTAAACAGCACTCAGGCACGCTTATATATTATGACTGAGAGGTCGACACAGAAAGAGTTTGCCCAAGAAGAAAATGGACACGTCACTGGGTATTGAACACCCTTTTGCCTTTTCTTTATGCCTTTTCAAACGTGCGTAAGAAGATGGTGCGTTACACTTAATAAATAACGACAATAATTATAGACTTCTTTTACTTCAGAAAAATGTATGTAAATTCACATTTATCTTACTCTGCCAATACCTCAGGTTAACAAAACCAATATTTTAAAATATCCCTTATTGTCTCTGATTATTTCTGGATTTGTCCCTGATTCTGTTGAGATTCATCCCCGATTCCTTGAGAGCTATCAGTGGGGGATCTGTAAAGACGGAACAGCATGACACAGTGATGACAAAAGGCAGCAATGCTGTTGTTACATTTAACATTTTTAGGGTTTATTACTAATTTATAGTGTTTCATGTTTGTTTAGATCAGGAAAACCAGCATTCAGCACTATGACAAGCCAATACTGTGCCTTTCCCAAACTGTCGAATGGGATTCTTTTATTATTGCACTGCTATGTCTGACATTGCTTTCTCTCTGTACCTTTGCACTCCTTTTATTGACTACTCATGTTAATTGACAATGTCCCTGTCTTGTTGGGATGTTATTGAGTGTGATTTTTGGTCTAGGATTAAAATGTGATGCAGCAATGACTGACACTAAAAAGTGTGTTCAAAAAGTGGTGATTTTTTTGCCTTAAATGTCAGACTTTGCAAGCATTTTTGCCTTCCTCCCCCCACAAACACACACAACATAGGGATGCTGTTGACCCACACTCCTGCTACTTAAATATATTAACTCGGAGGTTTCTGGACCTTGGAGACAGAAGAATTTGTCTGAGATACTATAATGCTGATGTATAATAAAAGTGAACATCATACTTTTGTGATTGCATTTTAGAGTGTTCACCATTAATGCACTGAAGTTCTGTTTTATCCACTTGTGTGAATGTCTGTGCTATGCACATCAGTGTCTTCAGTTATTTATGTATTATGGTATTTGTTTAGTGTTAGACTTTCTGGCCTGTTCATTATGTCATACTGGAGCTATTTTCCTCAAGTTCACCCGGGAAAAAAAGCTTCTGTCTAATAGAGCTAACTTGGTTTATAAAATATAAAATTCGATACCTGCATGCTACATTCCTAAAATTTTCTTTTTTATGATGTTGGTCATTAACATTTTTCAAGTGTTTGCACTTGTTACTGATCACAAGCTCGTCTTGAACAGGCTAACAATGTCAGTCATTGTTACTTATTGGTGGCAAGTCATTAAAAACTAAAGTTAGAAAATAATGGCAGACATTTGAGTTTCAGATTTAATACCCTACATAAAATTAATGCTAACGCAAAACCTTTTATTCTATCAACCTTCTAAGTTTGTAAGAGCAATATTTAAAAATTGTCCCTATTTTTGGGCCTTTGCCCAACTTTTATTTGTGGTTTTGTCAGATTTCTTGCTCTATGAAATTGAGAGGTGTGTGTGTGTGTGTGTGTGTGTGTGTGTGTGTGTGTGTGTGTGTGTGTGTGTGCGCTCACTTTCCACTTGTATCTTAGCGCAATTTCTTGCATAAACTTTCCCTTTTACCTTAATTCCCCTTCAGTACTCACTCTTTTCAGACTGTCTAACCTTCATTCTTAGCTCATCATTGTAAGTGTCATATCTGTAATGGTCCATAAGATTGTAGTTTTAACATATTTCATAAGTCAAATGCTTGTTTTTATGTCATGCTGTGCTGTACAATATTAATCGCTGTTTTTCTGTGTTACATCTAAATAACTAATTAAAATATATACAATTTTTGCACAATCTACTCTTTTTTCCCGATATAATGCAGGGAAATCATTTGACTAATAAATGTGCTCTACTTTAAGGACTTAAAAATAACAGGGCAAAAACCAGCCAGCATAAGGTCTGCTAGCAAGAGTCTACTAAATGAGAACTAAAACTGGCCACCAAATCTGGTGCAACTCTGACACCTATTGGTCAGAATGATGAAGTGCAACCTCTTCTGCATCAATCAGTATTTCACTCTTTTCCTGACTAGCTTGTCACTTTGCAGTCAACCTTACAGCTTGTCATTAAGGTATGTTGTCTGTTATAGCTCTCACCTGTCCACATTTTTGCAGAATGTCCAGATTTGACTCATATTTTTGGTCCGTTTCTCATAAAGTTGAAGTTTTCTGCAAATAATTGAGGAATGAAGTCAGAAAATAATAGCAGACATTTGATTTTTAGACTTCATATCCTTCAGCAAATTCATGTTAATGCAAAACCTGCTATTCTATCAACTTTCTAAGTTTGTAAGAGTAATATTTACAAAATGTCCCTATTTTTGCGCCATTTGTGTCTTTGCTCTAAGAGGTTGACAGGCATGCGTGTTATACATAATTCATCTCACACCTCATTATTATCAATAGAAGATGCTAGAAGATTATCAGACCTGTACTGTAAATAAGCCCCATTTTTAGCACAGTAATACAAGCTTAAAGCTGCAAGAAATGCATGTTATCACTTACATCTTTTAATGCTTTATAGTGTTTAATTTATTAATCACTACATTTTGCTGACTGGGATAGGCCAAATGGATAGTGCATATTTATAGAGGGGCTCAGAAGAAAAGAGCCATTGGAGAGACAGGATTTGTAATTAATCATTTATAGTAGCACTTTAGGACCAGATACATAAAAAATTTAAAAAAAATCTCAAATCACATCACTAGTATGACACAAAGATTAGATATGAGAGATGCAATTACATTAAGAACCTAGAGTCTATGGTCTCTCCCTCACAAGCCAGTATATCTGGCACTTGTTGGCACAATCACTACACCTCAAACACCACCCACAACTACACAACACACACCCACATACGCAGAAGTTCTCAACAAAAACAAGCCCAAACAAAGGAGACCTCTGAGGCAAAAACACATGCAAACTGTGTCTTGCAACCACTAAGGCCTAACCATAAACCCAACATATTAGTCATAGGAGACTCTATTGTGAGACACACAGATGTGCCTCTCACCAGGCTGGATAAGGAGAAAGTCACGATTAGTTGTTTGTAAGGTGCCAGCATCTGCCATATCACAAATGCACTCAAGTCTGTCAACAACAGGTACTGTTATGATTCTGTCATAGTCCATGCTGGCATGAATGAATTGAGATGTACCTTCCTGGACTATATGTAGAGAGACAAGATTGAGTGCATTGAATATGTGTCATAGGCAGGTATGTCCCTAGCCTTAAGCAGCATTCTACTGTCACGCAGAATGATGCCTCAATACAAACAGAAAATGATTGACTTCAATAATTGGCTTAGTTTCTGGTGTAATTCCAGGGGGACCCAGTACCTGACAGCCTGGGAAGACATGATCAACAGACCACGATGCTTTGCTAGAGATGGCCTGCATCTGTCTCACTTGGGCTTTAGTCTCCCTTGCCTCCCCCGTAGTGCCTTTTTTAGGAAAAGTCCTGAGGTCGATAAAACCAACATAAAAATTTCAAGAAAACACAAATTAAAGGTCATGCTGCTAAACCCTTGGAGTCTATACATGAAACTGCGCTCATTGCAAGCATTCTGTACAGTCACAGAAACCTGGTTCAAAGCTGGGGAGAGCTCTCCAGCCTTACTTGGTTACTAATCCTATCATACATTCAGGCCCCAAACTGTGGGCAGCAAACCAAAGGAGGTGAAGTTTTATTATATATTAATATATTAAAGACACACACACTCCAGGCTGGCCAAACAGTAAGATGTACAGGAAACACTCCAGGTGCAGTTAACCATTGACAAGACCCCTATTCAAATCATAGCTAGCTACAGGCCCCCAAATTTGACTCAAAATGCCTACTCCACCTACCTGGACCTCTTCGAATCTATCAAGATTCAACCCTTTACCATGATCCTCGGTGACTTTAACTACCCAACCATAGATTGGAAAAACTACTCATGCCAGAACACAAATGCCCAGAGATTTCTCAATTTTATCAATGCGCATGCCTTGGAACAGCTAGTTGATACACCCACAAGAGGTAATAATATCTTGGACTTGGTATTAACCAACATTAGTAACCACTGTAGCACCCCATACAGTATCATCCTCCCTGGTAAGATCCGACCATAAAGCAGTCACATTCAAAGTCACCATCTCTTCTGACCCCCCCCCCCTTAGCTAGGGTCAAATAAAAGCACTTCTCCAAAGCTGATTACACCCTCCTGAGGGATGGTATAAACAGCTTCACAACCCCCTCTCCCTCTGTAGGAACTGGCACCAATATCCAAAACTATGGCAAAGCACTATATGAACATTTATATAGATGCATGGAATAAGGAATACCTGGAAGGACTAAATCATCCTCCACAAGGAAGAATAAACCTGTCTGGTGAACATCTGCAATAAATAAACTCTATAACAAAAGGAAAAAATTGCTGTCCAGGACCAAGAAGGAGCAGGTGCCCAACTGGAAGCAATTTCTCCTTAGCCTGAACAAGCAAATAAGAGCACTAGTGAAATCCTCCAAAGCAAACTTCGAGTCCAAATTGGTCACATCTACTAGGGACAATCATAAGGCCTTCTTCACGTATGTCTGCATTCTCAAAGGAAGCACCCAGATCTGTTCAGAATTGGTGGTCAAGAACACCACATACACAAATACTGTAGACATAGCCAACCTACTGGCTGACAGATTCAGTTAAAACTTCATCCCTCTGTCCCCCATCAGTAAATCAGGACATCCCAAGTACCTGCCCCCCTCCCTTTCTCTCTAGGGGACAGGTCATCACTGCCCTCTCAAAGGCAAAAAAATATAGCCTCTATGGGACTCGATAACATCCCAGGCTGCATCCTACATGAACTCAGGCATGAACTTGCAGCACAATTAGGCACCCTATTCAACCAAAGCCTGAGTACTGGCTTTGTCCCAGCTGAGTGGAGGACAGCCACTGTCATCCCTTTACATGAAGGTGGAGCATCCACCAATCCAGGAAATTATAGACCCATCAGCCTAACTAGCCTGATCTGCAAGGCCATGGAACTGATTATCATGGACCTCATTAACAGGGACATTGGCAACCTCCAGACACTCGACCCCACACAGTTTGACTTTGTCAAGGGGAGGTCATGTCTGTTAAATCTGGTAAACTTCTTTGAGACAGTCACCAAAGCCATGGACAAAGGGAAGACAGTGCATACCACCTACCTTGACCTGGCCAAAGCCTTCAACACTATTCCTTACTCAGGCATAATAGATAAACTCTCTCAACTAGGCATCAGGCCATATGTTACCAGATGGGTAGCAAACTGGCTCACTGGTAGAACCCACCTAATCAAAATAGGGGAAGCCACCTCAAGCAGTAGACCAGTAATGAGCAGTGTACCTCAGGGATCAGTCTTGGGGGCCTGTTATTTGGGATATACTTCTCTGAGGTACAGACCAAAACCAGTGATCTATGGCTGACCAGGTTTGCAGATGACTGCAAGCTGGGCGCGGTCATCAATTCCACAAGTGATGTGGACGCCTTCCAAGAGAGTCTCACCCAAACAAATGACTGGTGTCAGAAATGTGGCCTCAAGCTGAATGCCAAAAAATGCATCATCATCCCCTTTTGGAAGAGTGACATCCCCACATATTATCACATTAATAACAATGTCTTAAGCACACAATCAGTTGTGAGGGATTTGGGCACCCAGGTTGATAGCAACCTGACTTTTGACCACCATATTGCTTCAGTTGTATGGAAAGGTTTCTACATGGCCCACCTCATAAGTAAGGGTATCACATCCATGGACAAGGAGGTCCTAACATCCCTGTATTCTTCCCTTATAAGGCCAATTATTGAGTACAACACCCCCTTCGGCATGTACCTCGCAAAGCACAGGCAGCAGCTGAAGAGACCACAGAAGTTCCTCACCAGAAGAATCCAGGGCCTCAAACATCTACCATACACAGATAGGCTAAAAGCCCTGTCCCTCTACTCAGTTTCATACAGACTCCTCAAAGGTGACCTCTGTCTGGCATACAAGGTAATCTCGGACCCTGCCTTGATGGGACTGCTGCATATCCGCAAGTCAAGCTCCACTTGAGTAACTCACATGTGCGACCACAGCCTGGTCTGTGACGTCAACAGGACTTGGCAGGACAGATTTGTGTCCCAGAGACTCCCCCATCTGTGGAATAGACACCCTCTCCACATCAAGCAGAATACCTCATTATCCCTTTTTATGTGCAACCTGGATAAATGGATGGGAAACAGAAAAAACACCCCTGGGATTCCACCTGTGTCCCTCCTGTACAGGGGCTTTGGTTGCTGACTTGTCTAAACATGGGCTAAACTCTTGGCTAGGATTATAAGGGCCTCAGGGCCAATAGCCTAGTAACTTCCTAAGATCCTATGATCCTATGATTGCCCGTGCATTAGTACTGGAGGCAGGATTACCACTGTAGCATGTTTTCCCTAATGGTTAAGCTCTTTACCTCACAGACACAAAGCACAAGGTTTGATTCTGACCTCTGGTCATTGGCTAGACTTGAAATAGTCTGTGGACTGTTAGTCTAGTATTTACCTATGAACTATTTCATAAACACATTACTAGTCTGACATATTTATTGAGAAGCAGTGCTATTTTAATTATTTATTTGACATTTGTTTACTGGGAAATTCTGACTGGGTAGGCCCGGGGAGAAAAGCTCAACAGTACACATTAAACAGAATTAAAAAATTGAACAGTGGTTACAAATATTAAGACAATAACAAAGTAGAACAATATGTGAATACAATAAAAGAAAATAAGCAAAATTTAAGGCAAATAAAGCTAACCATACATTATATACAAGATAGAAGAGAGTTCCTAATATGTATGTTACATACTGAGGTATGAAAAATATATAACAGAATAAGTAATATTTTATTTATTTAACATTTGTTAACCGGGAAATTCCAACTTGGAACAAAGCCAATTTCCAGCAGAGGCCCCAGGGAGAAATGCTCCAGAAGCATGTCTTTGTAATGTGGGAGGAAAGCGGAGCACCCGGAGAAAACCCACACAAATGCAGGGAGGACATGCAGGCTACACACAGAAGGCACCCCAGCTGAGAATCAAACTGGAGAACCTCTTGTGTGAGGCAACAACGCTACCGCTGCACCACTGCGCCATCCTAATATATCATAAAAACCATATACTCTTTCTAGCAGGAGAACTAGATACTAAATTTCAATCAAATTCTGGGACAGATAAAGGTTAGTGTAAGAATATAAAGAAAGGACATTAGAAGGTTAAGGAATTAAAGAGAGGCGAGGCTAGGAAGTAGTTAAAGCAGGAAGGGAAGTACGATCTATCAAGAGAAAGTCTGTTAATGGTGGGGAAGAAGGGAATAGAACAAAGAACTAAGATGGCGGGGAGCATGGGCAGGTCCAATCACTGGTGCCAAGGAGCATGGGCAGATCCAATTATTGGTTAGATGTTCATTCAGCCTAGACTGGAAGGAATAGTAGTGGGAGGAGCATGGGCAGATCCAATTATTGGTTAGATGTTCATTCAGCCTAGACTTGAAAGAATAGTAGTGGGAGGAGCATGGGCAGATCCAATTATTGGTTAGATGTTCATTCGGCCTAGACTGGAAGGAATAGTAGTGGGAGGAGCATGGGAAGATCCAGTTATCGGTTAGATGTTCATTCAGCCTAGACTGGGAGGAATAGTAGTGGGAGGAGCATGGGCAGATCCAGTTATCACTTAGATGTTCATTCAGCCTAGACTGGAAGGAATAGTAGTGGGAGGAGCATGGGCAGATCCAGTTATCGGTTAGATGTTCATTCAGCCTAGACTGGGAGGAATAGTAGTGGGAGGAGCATGGGCAGATCCAGTTATTTGTTAGATGTTCATTCAGCCTAGACTGGAAGGAATAGTTGTGGGAGGAGCATGGGCAGATCCAGTTATCTGTTAGATGTTCATTCAGCCTAGACTGGGAGGAATAGTAGTGGGAGGAGCATGGGCAGATCCAGTTATCGGTTAGATGTTCATTCAGCCTAGACTGGGAGGAATAGTAGTGGGAGGAGCATGGGCAGATCCAGTTATCGGTTAGATGTTCATTCAGCCTAGACTGGAAGGAATAGTAGTGGGAGGAGCATGGGCAGATCCAGTTATCAGTTAGATGTTCATTCGGCCTAGACTGGAAGGAATAGTAGTGGGAGAATCATGGGCAGATCCAGTTATCAGTTAGATGTTCATTCGGCCTAGACTGGGAGGAATAGTAGTGGGAGGAGCATGGGCAGGTCCAGTTATCAGTTAGATGTTCGTTCAGCCTAGACTGGAAGGAATAGTAGTGGGAGGAGCATGGGCAGATCCAGTTATCACTTAGATGTTCATTCAGCCTAGACTGGAAGGAATAGTAGTGGGAGGAGCATGGGCAGATCCAGTTATCGGTTAGATGTTCATTCACCCCAGACTAGAAGGAATAGTAGTGGGAGGAGCATGGGCAGGTCCAGTTATCAGTTAGATGTTCATTCAGCCTAGACTTGAAGGAATAGTAGTGGGAGGAGCATGGGCAGATCCAGTTATCAGTTAGATGTTCATTCAGCCTAGACTGGGAGGAATAGTAGTGGGAGGAGCATGGGCAGGTCCAGTTATCAGTTAGATGTTCATTCAGCCTAGACTTGAAGGAATAGTAGTGGGAGGAGCATGGGCAGATCCAGTTATCGGTTAGATGTTTATTCAGCCTAGACTAGAAGGAATAGTAGTGGGAGGAGCATGGGCAGGTCCAGTTATCAGTTAGATGTTCATTCAGCCTAGACTTGAAGGAATGGTAGTGGGAGCATGGGCAGATCCAGTTATCAGTTAGATGTTCATTCAGCCTAGACTGGGAGGAATAGTAGTGGGAGGAGCATGGGCAGGTCCAGTTATCAGTTAGATGTTCATTCAGCCTAGACTTGAAGGAATAGTAGTGGGAGGAGCATGGGCAGATCCAGTTATCAGTTAGATGTTCATTCAGCCTAGACTGGAAGGAATAGTAGTGGGAGGAGCATGGGCAGGTCCAGTTATCAGTTAGATGTTCATTCAGCCTAGACTAGAAGGAATAGTAGTGGGAGGAGCATGGGCAGATCCAGTTATCGGTTAGATGTTCATTCAGCCTAGACTGGAAGGAATAGTAGTGGGAGGAGCATGGGCAGATCCAGTTATCTGTTAGATGTTCATTCAGCCTAGACTGGAAGGAATATAATGGGAGGAGCATGGGCAGATCCAGTTATCGGTTAGATGTTCATTCAGCCTAGACTGGGAGGAATAGTAGTGGGAGGAGCATGGGCAGATCCAGTTATCAGTTAGATGTTCATTCAGCCTAGACTGGAAGGAATAGTAGTGGGAGGAGCATGGGCAGATCCAGTTATCGGTTAGATGTTCATTCAGCCTAGACTGAGGGGAATAGTAGTGGGAGGAGCATGGGCAGATCCAGTTATTGGTTAGATGTTCATTCAGCCTAGACTGGGAGGAATAGTAGTGGGAGGAGCATGGGCAGATCCAGTTATCAGTTAGATGTTCATTCAGCCTAGACTGGAAGGAATAGTAGTGGGAGGAGCATGGGCAGATCCAGTTATCAGTTAGATGTTCATTCAGCCTAGACTGGGAGGAATAGTAGTGGGAGGAGCATGGGCAGATCCAGTTATCGGTTAGATGTTCATTCAGCCTAGACTGGAAGGAATATAATGGGAGGAGCATGGGCAGATCCAGTTATCAGTTAGATGTTCATTCAGCCTAGACTGGAAGGAATAGTAGTGGGAGGAGCATGGGCAGATCCAGTTATCGGTTAGATGTTCATTCAACCTAGACTGGAAGGAATAGTAGTGGGAGGAGCATGGGCAGATCCAGTTATCGGTTAGATGTTCATTCAGCCTAGACTGGAAGGAATAGTAGTGGGAGGAGCATGGGCAGATCCAGTTATTGGTTAGATGTTCATTCAGCCTAGACTTGAAGGAATAGTAGTGGGGTATAAGGCTGATTGGTTCTAGAATGCTATTCCATGACTTGGCAACACAGTGAGAGTACAGACTAACCCCGTTAGATCTTTGAGGTTTGTGAATAGATAGTAGATACTTGTGAAAGGAGCGTAGGTCATAAGATGGAGTATAGTGTTGTAGCAGTGAAGATGTAGTTTGTAAAAATGAGGAGGTGTACAGTATTTTGTGAGTTAATGTTAGTTGATTAAAGGTGAGAAGGTGGGGGTGGTTCGAGCCAATTTAGGGACTTGAGAGCATAGCAATGGTGAGAATAGTGGGCCTGCCCTGTGGCAAATTTAGCTACTTTATTATAACATTGACTAAGTTTTGCTTTGAGGAAAGAGTGAAGATTGGTTAGGATAGGTGAAAGGTATAGAAGGGGGGTAAGAGATACGTGGTGGTGAGGGTTACTCTTGTGGAGTTGGAGATGAATTTCATAGCCCTATACATCATGACCAATTTTTGTTTAGTTTTTCTATGATGTTGCTGATATGTAAGTCAAACTTAAGAGTTTTGTATGTGAAACCACATAGAATGGAGTATTGTTCAGAGAAGTAATAGCAAAGTTAGCAGTATCTGGAGAAAATTGTTTTGGTAAAAATAGTAGAAGTATAGTTTTTTGGGGGTTAAGTAGTATATGGTTGTTGGTGAGCCAAGACTCAATGGAATTGAATGCTTGTGTTAAACTCTGTAGATGAGAGAGAGTCCTGGCAGAGCAGATTAATGGAGAGTCATCAGCATACTGAATTAGGGTGGCTTGTTTGCTGGCAGGACTAAGATGGTTAATAAAAACGTTTAAGAGAAGTGGACGTAGTATTGAGCCTCGGGGTACCCCAGTGCCAACAGGTAAGTAAGGAGAGAAGTTAGAGTTCCATTTGACAGACTGATATCTGTTAGAGAGATAGCTAGTGAACCATTGTAAGGATGTTTTGGTTAATCCCAGAAGAGATAGTTGGGATAATAGCTGGGGGTTATACTGCAGTCTTGGTACTGATATTCTATATTCCAGCCTCAGTAACAAATAACATACAAAATGTAATGCAACCTCTCTCTCTATATATATATATATATATATATATATATATATATGTGTGTGTGTGTGTGTGTGTGTGTACGTATGTATAAAACCCCACACAGTCAACAAACCAGTAAACAGGAAAAGAGTCAGCAGAACAAAAATAAGACAACAGAAACCTCAGCACTCAATCCAGTGCTTAATAATCAATTACCAAACTATCAATTATTGCTCAGAAATACTAAAGTCCACAAACCAGTTTCACTTTAATAGGTTATACAACAAGAGGAACAAGTTGCTGTGCAAGAATAAAAAAGAGAGGTCCCGGCACAGGAAGAACACTCTCCTCTGCTTGAACAAGCAAATAAGACAACTTATAAAATCCTCTAAGGGCAATTTCAAAAAAAAAATAGCAACCATAGTTAAAGATAACCATAAGGCATTCTTCAGCTATATCCATAACCTAAAAGGTAGGACCCACATGTGTGCTGAACTAGCTGTGGATGGCATCACACACAATCTGATCCTGCAAAAATAGCTAAACTATTAGCTGACAGGTATGATGAAAATTTCACCTCCGTACCCCCTCCAAACATACCACATAGCATTCCTTCAACATCACCCCCACCTCACATCTCCAAAGAGCAAATCATTAATGCTCTCTCCGTGGCCAAAAACACAGCCTGTATGGGACCAGATGACATCCCAGGTTGTGTTTTAAATGGTCTAAAATACAAGTTAGCAACTCCATTAGGTACCCTCTTCAATCACAGCCTGGTTTTTGTCCCTACTAAATGGAGAACAGCAACCATCATCTCCCTTCATAAAGGGGGGTGCAGCAACAGACCCTTGGAACTGTAGACCCATAAGCTCAACCAGCCTTATCTGTAAGCCATGGAACAAATCATCCTGGACTTTATAAATAAGGATATGGGTGACCTCCGTACCCTTGATCAAACCCAGTTCCATTTTGTCAAGGGCAGGTCTTGCCTGTTAAACCTGGTGGACTTCTTTGAAAACATCAAAAGAGCCATAGATGAAGGCAAATCTATGCATACAGCCTATATGGCCCTTGACACAATCCCACATTCGGGCATCATTAATACACTCACCCAGTTGAATATCAACCCTTATATCGTCAGGTGGGCTGCTAACTGGCTCACCGACAGATCACACACAGTCAAAGTTGGGGACTATACCTCAACCAACAGACCTGTCACCAGTGGGGTTCCACAGGGGACAGTGCTGACACCCCTATTTTTTGGAATATACTTCTCAGGAGTTCAGGCTAAAACAGAGGGCTGCGGCTGACTAAGTTTGCTGATGACTGCAAATTAGGTGCAATCACTGAATCCCCAAATGATGTCAATATACTTCAAGAAGGACTTACACAGACCAATGACTGGTGCCAAAGCAATGGACTCAGACTCAATGCTAAAAATGCATTATCATCCCTTCAGTAAAAACAATTTCCCTGCTGACTATTGTATAAATAATAATACCCTAAACAGCAACTTAGTAGTGAGAGACTTGGGAACGCAAGTTAACTTTGACTACCATGTGTCTACTGTGGTATGGAAGGTATTCCACATCGCACACCTTATTAGCAAAGGTATTGCCTCAGGAGTGAAAGAGGTCATAACTCCCCTGTACTCGTCTCTCATTAGGCCAATAATCTAGTACAATGCTCCCTTTGGTATGTACCTTACCACTCACCTGCAACAACTTGAGAGACCTCAGAGATTTCTAACTAAGAAAATTCAGGGCCTGCAGCACATATCATACACTGACAGAGTGACATCATTGTCACTGTACTCAGCAGTGTATGGACTACTTAGAGAAGACTTGTGCCTGGCCTACACAGCAATCTGAGATCCAAACCCAATGGAAATGTTGCACATCTACAGGTCAAATGGGGCAAGGGTAACCCGCTGCAGGAACCTTAACCTGGCCTGCGACATAAATAGGACCTGTTGGAGAGACAAGTATGTCTCTCAGTGGTTGCCACCCCTCAGGAACAGGCTACCAATCCACATCAAACAGAGCTCCTCTATGACTCTGTTTAAAAGTAGTCTGGATGACTGGATGGGAAACTGTACATATCTGCTGGGGATTTCACCTATGACCATCCTACATATGGGCAGTCATTGCTAATTAAGACCTCGAGTTTAGGCAATATCCTTCCTCTAGTATTATATTGGGTATATACGGCTAGGCTCGTAACGCCCTTTGGGTCAACAACCTAGTAACCTCCTACGAACCTATGAGTTGCTTATTACACAGCTTCTACAGTGTGTAATGAAAGCAAGACTGGCAAGCATCCTGCTGTTATAGCAAATCACATGATGGGTGATCATGTGATAAACCTACACCAACAAGCAGCTGCCAATGTATAGTATATCCACATAGAAATATAAACAATATTTATGTGAATAACATGTAGCATAACAATAATGCACATATAGCTTGTAAATGATCAAAAATGACATGTTCGTAGCTACTCATTTAAACCTGGTGGATACAAAGCCCCAGTCTGAATAATAAAGCATTCTTCCTTATTGGTAAATAACTGTGACAAATATGAGCCAGAGGTTTAAGAAAAAGGAGTCATTTTATTAATACCAGTAAAAGTAAATACTGCCACAGAATTGTGGTACTGTGTTTATAAAATGCGCTGTGTATATTTTTACATCTGATTTTACTCACGTGTGCATTTGTGCGTGTCTGCATCTTTAGTAGTATGTTTGTAGATGTGGCAGTCTCCATGCAGGACAAACAAAATGATTTTGCTGTAAAAGCAGGATGTGGCCTTAATAAAGTATCTGTGAGCAATGTGTGATCATTGATTATTAAACAATGGAGCAAGTGCTGAGGTTTGGTGTTGTCCTATATCACACACACACACACACACACACATACATATATATATATATATATATATGTATATATATATATATATATATATATATATATATATATATATATATATATATATATGTATATAATATATATCTATATATATATATATCTATATATATATATATATATATATATATATATATATATATATATATATATCTCACACATACATACATATATGTATGCATGGGGTCTATGTTCAGCCATCAAATGGAAGAGTCACCAAATGGCATTACATCAAAAATGTTATTCAGTGAAACTCCTCATGTGAGTGGCTGTGCCCTCCACACCCATCGCTAATTATATAGGCCAACTCCGAGATTGCACTACAGTGGAGAAAGGGCAGATTTCCTGATCCCTACCATAATGCGATCTTATTCAAACGGCTCGATGAACAGCACATTCAATGAGACATGCAGTTCAATGCTTTTTCTGTTTGATGCCTGAACATAGACCCATATACATGTATATATATATATATATATATATATATATATATATATATATATATATATAAAATAGCACAGTTTACAATCAGTCCATCTCTTTAACAAGTTACAATGCACTTTTATCCATATATTTACTCCTACTATCAAGGAGTCATGTTTGTGATACTAACAACCTGACATTGCTGTGACCTTGTACAGGAATAGCAATGCCTGGTATGTTGTTACTGTCATGTAAAATTAAGACTAAAACAATACAGGATGACTAATGATACTAACTGGGGGTAAGTTAGCCATTCCAGTTACATCCGTTACTGGGGTAAGTTAGCCATTCCAGTTACATCCGTTACTGGGGGTAAGTTAGCCATTCCAGTTTACATCCATTAACAGTAAGGGTGTTGCTGTAAGAAAGGGAAAGAGTATTATTCTGCATAATTCCGCTAGCATTGTGAACAGAGGAGGATTTATTGCAGTTGTGATGCCCCACCACTGGCCCAGTAATCAAGGAGCCTCAATCCTCACCACTGGCAACAGTGGGGAACATACACACTGGGAGGATGACAAGTACACACACAGTAAAGTGCAATTTCTGTTAAGAGCACACAGAGACCACAGTCAGTCTGGGGCTGGTTTCTCCCTCTTTCTCCAGATCCACGGTAAGACTCTTCACTGGCACAGCTATAGGGCTGATATCTCAGCTGAGTGGCCAAGCCAAGACCTCTAGCACCCACTCTGCCCAACCAGTGCTTCGTGTCCCTGCCCAAGTAGCTGACACACACACATGGGAAAGGCTGACACAGGTTTACTAGCTATGCCCCCTTCGGCCCAGACTATAGGGTAGTTTGGACTGCCACCAGCAACAAAGGGTGCCCAGTCTTACTGTGTAATGCTACTTTTAAGACAAATGGTAGTTTGAACAAGAGTAAGGCTACTAGGAGTGGCCTGCACAGTGTCACCAAATAGATATGCAAGTACTCTAAGAGCTTAAATATGTTTCACAAATATCAGATACAAAAAGATAGGTTTAAATAAATTTAATAATAAATAATAAAAGAACAAGACAGTACTAAATATGCATTCACAGTGACGTTAGAGTTCAGCATCACAGGAAATATTTAAAACAGCATTGTAGGACAGTCTCAAATAAATACAGAAAACATATAAACTAATCTTTACTATATTCCTTACTGACTCTAAAATAAATTACTGTACCCTAGTTAACTTACTTAAAGGGCAAGCAAGGCAGATGTGGTGAGTGGGTTTTCCCAGCTGATGCTGTTAGGTCAAAGACTAATACAGAATGCACTGTCTCTCTTTCTCTCACAGATTTCTTAAATTCATATCAAATATTACTGCTGGGTTAGCTTGTAGGATGACATCACTTTTTGTCACCTGACTTTAGTTCCCAAGCTAAAATCCAATTGCTAGAAACTACCAACATTTAGCATCTCCCTGTGTAAACACATAAACAAGGGCTTCTCTTACATCTAAAACAAATGGTGAAAGTCGTAAAATAATTCACATTCTTCCACCTTTAAAGACGATACAAAAAACTGCTAGTTCTATTCATTGTGTCTGTTACTGCACTGAAACTAAGAGATAAAGTCTTTTGTTTATCATCCATCTATAAAGTAACTTAACCTCAACCATTCTTCTGAAGTTTTGCAAGTTAATCTCCTGAGTTTCAGTCTCCCCTGTTAAACAGTTACAATAATGTATAAAAATATTTCTTCAGCACACGTCTATACAATATGACATACAGTTCTAATACATTTGTAACACATGCATATGAATCATGTTGATATTCACAAATGACACACAACCACTTACAAAATTCCAGATAGCTGGGCTTGCAGTATCGCCTTCTGTTACATTCTTGCAGAATGTCTTCATTTCTTGTAATCTCACTTCAGTTCCAAGGCTTAAAAACAACCATTGGGGTACCATTTAGCATCTACCTGTGAAAATACATAAACAAAGACTTCTCTTAGATCTAAGGCAAATGGTGGAAGTCATAAAATAATTTACATTCCTCCACATTTACAGACAATAGAAAAAACTTATAGCTCTAGACAGTATGTCTCCTACTGCACCAAAACTGAGAGATAACATCTTTTGTTTATGGCCCAACTACAAAGTAACTTAACCTCAAGCATTCTTCTGAAGTTTTGCAAGTAAATCTCCTGTGTTTCAGTTTCACCTGTTAAACAGTTACAATAATGTATAAAAATATCTCTTCAGCACACGTGTATACAATATGACATACATTATAATACATTTGTAACACAGACATATGAATCATGTTGATATTCACAAATGAGACACAACCACTTACAAAATTCCAGATAGCTGGGCTGGCAGTATCTCCTTTTGTTACATTTCTATAAAATCATATTAGCCATCATCGAGGCAGTCCTGGAATGCATAACTCATATACATCAGTATATGAAATTTGTGGGTCCAGGCTTCAGGAAAGTACTGTCTGCAGTCTCTCAGTCTCTTACATAATTCCAGTAAATGTTCCCAAAATGACTACCATCTCCATCTGTGGTAGACTTAATTCAGCTGAGTGGATTTCACAGTTGCAGCAGATGTTCATTAAGTGCTCATGTGGCACTGTTAATATTTTTATTTATTTGTTTGTCATTTGTTGTTAGCTAGACTAGCTTTGCTGGGCGCATCTTACAATATCATTTTATATGTGTGTGTGTCTGTCTGTCCATCTGTCTGTGTGTCTGTGAGTGTGTGTATATGTGTCTGTGTGTCTGTCAGTTTGCATGTGTGTGTGTGTGTGTGTGTGTGTGTGTGTGTGTGTGTGTGTGTGTGTGTGTGTGTGTGTGTGTGTGTGTGTGTGTGTGTGTGTGTGTGTGTGTGTGTGTGTGTGTGTGTGTGTGTTGGGACATTCTTGGACCACTGCTATTCTCTTTATTTATTAAAGATCTCCCTCGGGACCTGGCAGTACTTGACTGAGTAATGTTTGCAGATAATTTAGTCTTCATTAGGCATGTAAAATCAGCTCATGAAATCTCTACATTGTTGCAGGTAGGCTTTGAATTACTTTGGAACTGGTTAGCTTGTAATAAACTTTAAAAATGGCACCAAGACTACTATCATGCTCACTGACGCAGTTTAACAGATTAAACACCCCCTCCTCCCTATCATCACTGAACCCTCTCTAAACATCTTGCCAAACAACCCCCTCAGAAACATACGGACACTATTAGATTCATCTCTGTCATTTCCTCTTCACATGGAGACAAAGGTTAACAAAGTCTTCTGACAATTAAAGCAGCAATTCAACATCTGCCTTCCTCACTCCAGAGGCCAGACGTTCCACAGCCATCGATGTACCCGTTCCTAGGACTGAATACAGACTTCCTCTCAATGTAACAAGCTCTGTTCTAGACACTACATTACTGCAAATTACAGAGAATAACATACTATGTTTCTTCAGCATAGCTAGTAGCAGGGAACGCCACAACACTACAGTAAAGAATGGTAGGTGGCTTACAGTTTCAACAAGAAATGAGCTTCTGCTTAACACCCTTACAAGCTCCACTGCACTAGTTACTATCCCCCATTAAAGAGCAGATTCATTAATATGGATTGCAGTTATACCATCAGAAATACAGACAACACAGAGATAGCCAGACCCCCTTACAAATTAGCACTGCTGAAAAAATGTTCACTAAAAATGTCTCCTTCCAGTTGGAACAAACTCCCAAAAGGAACAACACAAGTAATCAAACTTGGTAGCTTCAAACATT
Source organism: Protopterus annectens (assembly GCF_019279795.1). NCBI lineage: Eukaryota > Metazoa > Chordata > Ceratodontiformes > Protopteridae > Protopterus > Protopterus annectens. The sequence continues at coordinate 1,369,430,943 of NC_056747.1, read as the reverse complement.
ACCCAAAAACTATTTAATAAAACAGAATGCATGTAAGTGTTTCAGATATGTGGGCTAGATGTAAGGAACACTTGCATATTCCATCTGTCTACTTAATACCGATCAGGTATTGATTTAAATCATACCATATTCATTGAAGTACATCTTTATAGAATTGAAGGGTAAGCCAACTTACACTGTTAGTAAGTCTATTAAATAATGAACTGTACACACCTGAGAATTCAAAATAAACTGTACCTAACTGGAAAAACATCATTGGTTGTCACTTCCAGATGCAACGATATCCCTGCTTTTTTTCATCTGGTTCTGCTTGCTCACATGGAATAATGTAAATGGCTTACATGGAATAATGTTACTGGAGTCTTGATTGTATTCATCATGAAGGAGGGTGTTCCTGACATACGACACATGGCTCTAGGTGAGGAGGCCTTCACAGTGGACGACAGTGGTAGCTGTAAGCAAAACTAAGTGGGGTCCTTTCCATCTGGGCCTGAACGAGTGTCTCCAGGAATGTACTTTAATGTGGACAAAATATCTGGTCTGCAATTCATGGTTTTGTTGTTCAGTAGGTTGTTGTTCTGCATATAGAACAGTTTTCTGTAAAACAGAACAAACAGATTTATAATACAAGAAAAGGGATTATTCAATGTCCTGTTTTTCCAAATTGCTGGGGAGGGGTGTAGCAGGCATTCTCATGGGACTGTCCATAGGAATTTCATGAGTGGACAATCCACTGGTACTACTAACTGTACTTCTCACACTGAATAAAACTATGGACAAAGCTTCTAGCTATTTAAAGCCAGATTTCCTCACAAACTTTAGCTAATCATATCTTAATGGTTTGGTTAGCTCACAAACGTTCGCTAATCATGTCTTAATGGTTCGGTCAGCTCTTTCCACTCTCACTGAAGCTTGTGGCCAATGGAACTACAATTTTACATTCAAAGTTTTGCAATTTTGCTGTATTACTTGGTGAGTAAAGTGAGTGCCTTGATCTGACTGAATGAAATAAGGGACTACAAATCTTGGGACTAATTCAGAAAGTAACGTCTTGCCTCTGGTCTTGCCATCATTCTTTATAGAGGGATACGCCTCTACCCATCCAGACAAAAATGTCACTTACAACCAATGTGTATTTAAATTTCTGCAACTGGGGAAGTTCAGTAAAGTCCCACTGTATAACATATACTCCCCAAGGCTTTTTCAGTGTTTGAATGGGTGCAGGTACAGATTTAGATGCACTGTGTTCTAAGTAAACTATACAAATATTTACAAAATGTTTAGAGACTTCTGAAAAATGAGGGTCAGTACGATCACTGGAAATTGGTTTTATTAAAGCATTTTTTTCCCAAATGAATAGCTAAATTCTAGCCTTTGACTAACTGAGTTAATAAATTTTGTGGGTCTACTAGCCATCCATCTGGGTAGCACCACAGAAAGTTTGGAGACTGGCTGCAAATATCACTTGTCCACCTTATTCTCCCAGAGTCCTTCATTTCATTCTGAAAAGATAACTCCTGTAAAGAAAAATTGTTGTTAGTTTCATTCACTTCCTGCAAAAATAAAACCTGAACAGGATAAGACAATGCAGCCTGTCTTGCCACTGTATCTGCAAAAGTATTTCACTTGATTATAAAAGAATTATCATTTTATGCTACCTCTCTTGGTAATAATAAGGCAGCTAATAAATTATTAACAAAAACTACATTTTTAATAACAGTTCCTGCTGAAGTCATATACCGTTATTTCCAAAGTGCCCCATGATCATGAACTACTTGGTAAGCATAATGTGAATCGGTGAAAATTGTTACTGACTGATCTCCGCCAGTCTTCCAGGCTTCAGTAACAGCTACAAGTTTGGTTGCGTGAGCAAACATATTTCTATTTAAGTGTCCAGTTAACAACATTTTGATTTATGTACAAACAGAAAAGGTTGCTACGAGGTTTATCCACCTTCTCTTCAAACACAGGAGCTGTCCGTGAAAATAATTAAATCGGGATTCTGTAATGGAACATCTTGTAAATCTAACCTAGGAGGAAGCACAATGTTAACAACTATACTGTGGTGAGGTGTTCCTTCATCCGCTGTAGGAATTAAAGAAATAAGGTTAAGCGGTGGACATCGAACAATCTGTAAAGCAAGGATATTAAGTAAAAGCAATTCATATTTAGACAATCATGCTGCAGATAAGTATTGCACTTTAGTCTTCAATAACAGAGCTTCTACAGAATGCAGAACTACCACATATGTCTCATGCCCATGAGTTACACAAGCTACCATTTCCACTAAACGTGCCATGCCAGCCACCCCCCCCCTAAGCCAGTGGGACAGGGCTGCTGGCACAGAATAAACATTTGCGCTGAAATAAGCGATAGGTCTACAACAATCATTTTTACACTGTGCTAGCAATCCTAATGCTGCTTTATTTGTCTCACTACAGAAAAAGAAAAATCTCATAGAATATTCTGGCAGCCCATGTAAAGAATGGTTTAAAAGTGATGTTTTCAATTGTACAAAAGCTTGTTCATGACCATCCTGCCAGGGTAAAGGTTCAGGGGTAACTTTCTGTAACAATTCTAATAGAGTTTTCACTACTTCTGCATAATTAGAAATCCATTTCGACAATAACCTGTTAATCCCATGAAAGCTCACAACTGCTTTACTGTACTAGCACGTGATGCAGTTTGTATTGCAGTAAGGCATTAAAGCAAGGTGTGTGCTACACTGTCTGAAATAAGATGCCCTAGGTATTGAACCTGCGATTTCCATAACTGCAATTTGCCTATGTTAACCTTAAATCTTAATTCTGCTAAATTTTCCAAAAGAAAAATAATATCCTATTTACAGTTATTTGGGGTTTTTGAAGCTAAAAGAAAATCATCTACATAATGAATTTAGGACCACAAGGAAATTTAATTTTGTCCAGCTGTTTTATTTTTTTCATTCCTCTAGAGGAAAGAGTGGGTGAGTCTACATATCCATGCAGTAATCTAGTGCAAGCATACTGTTGTGCTGTACTGTATATGTAAATGCAAACAATATTGACTACCTGGATGTATAGGAATAGAAAAGAAGGCAGATGAAATATCTGTCACTGAGAGGATGGTGGTGCCTGATAGAATAAAGGTTAGAATTGCTGTAGGATTAGGGACTACTGGAAATGTTGTACATTCAGTGCTCATAAATCTTGTACAAATCTATGTGTGTTTTCCCTGGTTTCTTAACTGGTGACACGGGAGTGTTGCAGGGACTTTGAGTTGGGACAATGATTTATTTATTTTATTTTACATTTGTTGACAGGGAGTGTCCGGCTGAGCTATTGCCCTTTTTCAGAAGAGACCCGGGGAGAAAAGCTCTAAAGATATACAATGCAATAAAAATAGCAATACAAACAGATTTCAATAAAAACAGCAATAGAGAATTTTGGTAGTTAAAATATGTAAGCTACATACATGTATATTGTTGACAGATAAAACAATACTATAAACAAAAAGGTGAATGCTAAAAAAGTAGAAAAAGTAGTATGTTTTGGTTTAAAAAGAGAGGTGAATAAATATAAGGTTTTGTATGCAGAGTAGCAGAAACTTAAAAGGTTGCATAAGAATTTCAGGGAGCAGAGTATAAAAGAAGCTTTGGAATTTGCATAGGAAAAATAGGACTGTACTACAAAGGTAGGTACTAATCAGGGAGGGTGAGTACAATGGCAGGACCAGTGTTTTTTAAAGTGGTCTTTGGTTGCTAGCTTAAATTGTTTAGGGTGAGTCAGGGTCCTTATTTCTAGTGGGAGTTTATTCCATGCAATAGAGGAATGGTAGCTATATAAGTTGCACCCTGTGTTGGATTTGGATTTATGGATTTTTAGTAAGTTGAGCTTCGGAGAAGTCTGGTAGGGGAGTAGTGAGAGATGAGAGAAGATAGATTTGGGCAGAAATCAGGCTGATATAGGATGGAGTGTATGATTTGGAGTTGACATTTTAGGAACAGGTGAGGTAGCTCGGGCCAGTTCAGGTATTTTAAGGAGAAACACTGGTGTTGGTTCGCATCAAAGTTTTTGGACAAAGAATTTTAGGACACAAATAGGTATACAGAGAAGGGACAAAAACTTTGACTAGGTAATACTGTTGTCATACTGGTCGACTGGTTTTAACCATATATGTTTCTGTTTTTAACCATATATTTTTCTGTTTCTATTTATGATAAAGACTTTGCAATGTTCTGCTAATTTAAAGAACTCATTTATATTTAACTATGTTACAGCATTAGTAATGCAGTTTATGATTCCCACTTTGGCGTTCTGTGTTGCAAAATGTGTTTTTCTGGGAATATCTCTTTAATTAAAAAATGGTTTTAGTTGTGTAATTGATATGGCAGTGTGAAAGTATTTAAACTGCAACTACTTGTTATGTCATTTGTCTGATGAAGTTGGTGGAGTACACCGACGAAAGCACTTACTTTATCTACAATAAAAACAGTGTCGTTGTGGTTCCGCTGCTGTCGTTTTTCTGCTTTTTAACTGTTTTGGTTTCACAATTTGAGGAGTTTCTTTGTTGATAAGCTTTTTTGTCTGCTTTCTAAGTTCTTTATACTTTGGGAAGTCAGCTGGAATTTTGGTTTGTACCCATGTGTTCCATGCCCTGTCTCTAGATTCCATGAGGGTATGGGTAGTTTTAGTAAGCCAGGTGAAATGTTTGCTTTTAATCGAACTTTTCTCGGTAGGGCTAGAGAATTTAAAATATTTAGGAAAGTTGAGTTGAAGACATTTACTGCCTCAGAGTGGTAGATGAGTAAGGAAATGTCACTTAATTCTAGAGAGGAGGGTTTTAAAAGTGTCTGTGTTAAAGGTTGAAAGTTTGTGCAGGTGATAAGCCGGTGTGGTTTGGGGAGGTGGGTGATGTAGCACTTTTGTAGGTGAGTGGTCGCTCAGGGCATCAGGTAGAGTTTGAGGGTTATGGTATTTGCCTGGGTTAGAAACAAGTATCCAATCTATCAAGGAGCTTGAAGAATGAAAGTTATTAGTATGGGTAGGTTTGGAGATTAGTTGTGTAAATCCATGGAGGTTTATGTGTTGTGGAGGGTTTTGAATTATTAAGGTTATGCCAATTAATGTTTGCGTCCCTAAGAAGGATAGTTTCATTAGGGAAATTTGATGTAATAAGGCAGAAATAACAGGTATGATTCCTTTTTCCTCTTCTACCAACAAAGGATACTCAACTACCATAGGCAGGCGCTCACAGGGTTTCAATGTCTTTTATGAGCCCTACCTCATTTGCATGGGTAGTCCAGAGCTGTAGAGGGATTACATCCAATTCCTCCAAGCCAGCATTTTCTACATCTTGATCTTATGTTAAAATGGAAAAAGGGCATCTTCATCAGTACAAATAGTGTTTGAATACAATCCTAGGGTTCATTAGGAATACCTAAATGCACCATCTGGTGCACAACAAACAGCACATTCTAATCTACATAACAAGTCTCTACCTAACAGATTTAAAGGGGTGGAATTTCCTACAATAAAAGCATGTTCTTCTACCAATTTGAATAGGCACAGGTTTTGTTTCTGGATAATCTAAAGTGACTCCAGATACTCCCACACCCCAAATTGTATGTTTGGAAAGTGGAAGGTGTACAGCATTTGCTGAAATAATCATAGACCTAGTAGCTTCTGTATTGATGAGAAATGGGATAGATGAATTTTGTACTGTACCATTGTCAAAAGGACCATCCTGGTTGATTGGCACCAAGAGAAAAAGCAGTGGTTCCTGCTCATGAGTGTCCTAATGATTCTGTTGCCACACTGGTGGCTGACAAGCAGTATCCCGTACAGGAGGGTTTCTTTCAGCTTCCTTGATGCTTGAACATTTGGCAAATTTGTTTGTTGGACAAACATTGAATATCATTTCACCAATGACCACAGTGACCACAAATAAAACAAGTATTTAAACATGCTACACCAGCTGGTGTCTGTGGTGATGGAGGGGGAAAATAATTTTGCTGACACTGTCCTCGGGGTTCTGTTTGGAAAAATCAAAATCTCTCTCTCTTATCTGTGATTTCGCCTTCCCTGTCCCCATAAGTCGATATCAAATTGTTGGAGCTGAATATCAACTAACTTTTTCTTTTGATCTTTTTCTTCCATAAATCTATTATCTGCCACATATTGTGCTTGATTCACAACTTCCTGAATTCCCAAACTTGCCCGATTTAAACAAACATTTTTAATTTGCTCTTGCATGGGAGGTAACAATCCTCCTACAAAAGCTGCTGATAACCCACTGGCTGCAAATGCATCTATCATTTTCCTTTTGCAAAACAGCTTTAATTCTTGCCCAATTAGGGGTTGGGAGGCATGCTGTGGTAATTGCTTTTTTTTTAAAAAAAAAGTCATTTCTAGAGGTCAAAAATCCATCATCTCTATGTTTTAGGATATTATTGTCTATATTTGATTTTTCTTAGGTTCATAGATAAGTGCTAGGCTAACTGCCATTGGGGGCCATTTTAAGCCTAGCCAATTACCTAATGTGAGAATCAAACCCTACATGTTGTGCATGTAAGATAAACACCTTAACCATTATGCCAACCTCCTCTGATATTTTTCTAAAAATGCCAGGGGGTGTAGAGGCTTTTAATACTGCTCTGAAATCTAATTAAACACAACTGGTCAATCACCTGTCTATTGAAAATCAAACAAAAACCAAGAAAAACATTTTTTTTGCAGGGAGGCCTAGCCCCCCCCCTGCACCCCCCCACACACACTCCATGCTAATCATATATACCATCTCTGAGATCTCATTACAGTGGGAAAAGGGCAAATTCCTTGACCCCCAATGTACTGAGATCTCACACAGAAAACAGGTGGTAAGTTCAATCAGCTGATTTTTGATCAACTCTTCTGGCATTTTCTATTTCACAATTGGAACGTTCAACCAGTTTGTTAGTAACCCAATCATATACATGTGCATGTGTGATGACGAACTCATGGCAGCCCTGTGAACAATTAACTGTACCACCCAACAAGTTTTCATAAGAGAGCTATGAAAGTTAATTGCCCTGGCTTTCTCTCAGCTGACCTTAACCAGCAATTTTTGTTACTAGTATTGCAGATAAACACTTTGCCTCTCTGGCAATGCACAGATTGTATGTGTGTGTGTGTGTGTGCGTGTGTGTGTGTGTGTGTGTGTGTGTGTGTGTGTGTGTGTGTGTGTGTGTGTGTGTGTGTGTGTGTGTGCGTGTGTGTGTGTGTGTGTCTGTATGTGTGTGTGGGTGTGGATGTGGGTGCGTGTGTCTGTGTGCATGTGCGTGTGTGTGTGTGTGTGTGTGTGTGTGTGTGTGTGTGTGTGTGTGTGTGTGTGTGTGTGTGTGTGTGTGTGTGTGTGTGTGTGAGTGTGTGTGTGCGTGTGTGTGTGTGTGTGTGTGTGTGTGTGTGTGTGTGTGTGTGTGTGTGTGTGTGTGTGTGTGTGTGTGTGTGTGTGTGTGTGTGTGTGTGTGTGTGTGTGTGTCTGTGTGTGTCTGTGTGCATGTGTGTGCGTGTGTGCTCGCGAAAGAGTGAATTTGCCACTTATTACAAAACAATTTACCATACCTCAGGATACAAGATATTTCATTTATTATGCCTCAGACTTCATGTACATGATGTTTTCCATTGATACCAGTGGATTGCATCATTATACTGTTCTTTACTTGTGAGCTAGCCGAGCTTTGTAATTTGGAGAACAGTATAATATCAGGTACAGTTTCACAGTTTTGTGCTTGGTTAAGACTTGCACATTTAGAGCCTTGAAGACCTAGAGTGCCT
>NC_056747.1:1369368150-1369413150 GCF_019279795.1 Protopterus annectens | reverse complement strand
GTACCTATGAGTATGCAAGTTTTTGTGGGTTAGAGTTGTGGTTAGGTATGGGGACAAACTGAGTGGACTGCATGTTTACTGTTTTGCATGTCTGTGTCCAACTGCCTTAATGGAAGTATTAGGGAAAGAGGTTTTCATAAGGCAATGTGGGTTAGAGATAACACAAACAAGTAAGGTGGACCAGGGTACAACTTTACACTTCTCAGGAAGCATTCAGGTTTACTGTCAAGACCCATGGAAACTGTGGTTTTAATTCTTGAAAGTGCCAAAAGGACTTGGTCCAAACTGAGAGCAGGTGGGGCTGTGTGAGGGGGAATGGAGATGATAGAGGGAAAGGTGGGGTGTATAAGAGGAATGAAGGGGATAGAGGGGAGGCTGGGGTGTGTTAGGGGGAATGGAGATGATAGAGGGGAGGGTGGGGTGTGTGAGGGGGGATGGATGGGATAGAGGGGAGGGTGGAGTGTGTGAGGGGGAATGGAGAGAATAGAGGAGAGGGTGGGTAGATTTAAGCTGGACGACAATCTATCCGTAGTGTCCTTGGGGTCAGAGAAGGAGGTACAGAATTAACTGTTATTTCTAGGCTTCCTAACAGAACTGCAGAAAGAGTTAATAGTGGCCCTTTGATTTACTTACAACCATAAGTTCATAGATAGTCTTACATTTCTAAATGGTTTAGAGACTTATTTACCATTTTTAAATTCCTTTTATAATGGTGAAGTTGAACTCTTTTAGTGATGGCCAGGAGATTTTTCCTTTTTTATTACAAAGTTTATTCCAAGATGTGATAGTTCCAATACGTGGGTTTAGTTTTAAACTTGCCTTTATGTTTAAACTGGATTGGAATGGATGCCGCACTGCCTCTATCCAGGAAGGAGAAAAATTCAGAGAAATAGGTAGCAGCCACAAGTGCAAGGTTTGCTGAAGAGTTATACATCTTGTGGTTATCCATAAGATCAGTAAATAATAAATAAATAGTTTTGGGATAATCCTTGAATGTAGAGGAGTTATTAGGGGCTACAAAGTGGGATTACACTGAGAAGATGATACATAGATGGTCAGATTTGACTATTGATGAAGTTACAAGTGGGCTGATGCAATTGGGAGAAACACTTGTCAGGACAAGATCAAGAAGATTTAGACCTCTGGTGGGCAGGGTCAACTTGGGTAAGTGTAGGGGCCATTTACAAGGTCTAGACATATCTAGGTATATTGGTTATTGTCAGTACATATTTGCAGGTTTATGTGTAGATAGCTAAAGTTGTCCATAAGGAAGGTACGTGGTTTGATTGTTCACATTTCTAACAGTTTAAGGGATGTTTCGTGCTCGGAATGGGCCACAGACAGGGACTTACAATTGTCTAAAATGAGATGATAAATGTTACTGCATGTTAAGTAGGACCTCAGCCAGTTCCAAATCGACATCACCCCAAATATGGCCAGAGACAATAGGGTTAGCAATACAGATATTCCCCACAGCTGCTGGTGTATCTGAATGCACGAAAGGCCTTGTACCATGGAATGATGGGAGTGGCACCAATGCAACAGAGTCAGGTTGGTGTAACTACATAAATGATGTCTTTGAGGTTAGAATGGACTTATTTCAGAGACCTTGTTGTTCAGCCTGCTGGAATTCAACAGTGCTACCGCCTTCCCTGTTTTTTTTCTTTCTCTTATGTTAAAATTAAATTCTCCAAGTACAATAATTTCCATGTTAACGTTCAAATTCAAATTTTTAAAAAATAACTGCCTTCTCTGTTGGCACTGTATGCATATACAACTATTCTTCTTAAAATTGTTTTCTAATCCTACAATCCATCATAATGGCAATATCAGTTTCCTAAATTTGCTCATGGTTTCAATTCCATAAAACAGCAATTCCTGAGAAGCTGACCATGAACTTCATATAGTGTTGTTCCCCACTTTTCTACAAATTATGTTGTGTTTCAGACAATAATCTAATATATCTTTATATATATATATATATATATATATATATATATATATATATATATACACACATATATATAAAACTATCAAAATGTGGAAAATCAAAACAATTTTCCACTTTTTGATCAAATTCATTATACAGTAATACAGAATTACCAAAATATTGGAAATGATAACCACGGAATCGACATTGGAACACCGGAAGTTCCAGTGTCGAAATTCCATGTTACTGTTAACGTTTTTGCAGGGGGGACAAGACCCCCTGCACCCCTGCATATTATATATTGCAACACCGGGATCACACTACAGTGAGGAAAAGGGTAAATTTCCCAATCCCCAGTGTAGTCCGATCTGTTATCAGACTGTCGCGAACATTTCCGGATCGGCATTACAGAAACTGGAAAACTTGCATTCAGCCATCCGAATTTCGCATAAGTGCCATTCCACATTTTGACAGTAAAAAAAAAATATATATATATATATATATATATATATATATATAGTAATTTAGAATATATGTATATATATATATATATATATATATATATATATATATATATATATATATATATATATATATATATATATATACATTCCTCTCTGTGATCACATATAGTCAAAGAGGAAATTTCCTCTTTTTTTTTTTTAATTCACCTTCTCTCATAATTATTTTTCCTTCTCCTATGTCTTACCCCTTACACTAACAGAATGAATGAATAAATAAATAAACAAACAAATACATAAATCAGTAGACAATATCCAGAGAAATTAATAATGGTAGGAATAAAAGTCCTTAAGAAAAGTTCCAAAGGTCTGTGTATATGTGGTAGTCATGACAAAATAAGTGCAGATAACATTTTAGGGAAAAGGGTTAATTTAGGCAGATGGGACCTCAGTTTAATGTCTCATGCAAGCCCCATGATGCACTGCTGTGTCCGTATCAGAAAATTAATCCAACTACCTAGAGTAGAAATAGACCCACAGCCGAATCATTTGGCCCAATTATTAGCCGATCAAGAACTCATCTTCGCCTCTAACCAGCACACCCAGTTATAAGCAGAGGAGCCAAAGCTTTGCCCCAATCATAAAGGCTATTTTCCACCACCTTCCCTTCTATAGGGATGTTTAAACAACTAGAATTGTAATTTTTTTTCAGGAAGAAACATTGTATCTGATGAAGTCTGACAGATTAAAGTGCTCATTACTTTGAATAAACTGGACAACACTCCTCCAGAACACACACCAGTACTGCCTTCACATAAAAACACAAACTACACGCCCACTTTCATGGAGGCTGTCAATAAAAATCTAGCCAAACAGCAGACACCTCCAAGACACAAATGCACTTGACCACCACAACACAACACTAATCACGAGGCACATAACTCTCCTAAACAGTGTGCCACTCAACCAAACCCCCCAAAGGCAAAACAGCATGCCCAACACATTAGTCATAGGTGACTTGATAGTGAAGCACACTGATGTCCCACTCACTAGGTTGAATAAGGAGAAAGTAACAGTCAGCTGCCTGTCAGGTGCCAGGATCCGCCACATAACACAAACACTCAGGTCCCTCAACAGCAGGTGCAAATATGACTCTGTCATTGTACAGGTGGGTGTGAATGACCTGAGATGTACCTCCCTGGACTACATGAAAAGAGACATGGACGGGCTCTCGGATTATGTAGCTCAGGTGGGTATGCCCCTAGCTTTGAGTAGCATCCTACCATCACCCAGAATTATACCACAGTACAAGCAGAAAATTATTGATTTCAACAATTGGCTAAGTTTCTGGTGTCATTCTAAGGGGATCCAGTATCTGTCTGCCTGGGATGACATGACTGACAGACCTCGATGCTTCACCAGAGATAGCCTGCACCTGTCACCCCAGGGATTCCAGATACTGGCCAAGGCTCTTGCCACCCCTATAGTTACTTTTTTAGACAGTGTTCCAAAGACCAAATTACCACTGTAACAGCTACAAACAAATGCAATCTAAGGGTCATGCTGCTCAATGCTAGAAGTCTAAATCTCAAAATGCACTCCCTCAAAGCACTCCTTAAAATGGAGAACATCAACATTTGTGCTTTAACAGAGACCTGGTTCAAGGCAGCAGAAAGCACCCCTGCACTACCAGGCTATAACTCATTCCACACCTTTTGGCCCCAGAATTTGGACCAAAGCTCCTAAGGTAGTGGTGTTTCCATATTCATAAAGGATGCGCACACCTTCAGACTGGTAGCCCAACATAACGCATCTGAGATACTTCAGGTACAGCTAACATTGGATAAGACAGTGATTCAGGTTGTACCCTGCTATAGGTCCCCAACCATGTCCCAAGACTCACACTCCACGTTCCTAAGTACCCTGGAGAATATTAGGGTCCAACCTAACACACTCATACTGGGCAACTACAACTACCCCTCCATTAACTGGGAAAACTACTCATGTATCAATACACTTGCCCAATGTTTTCTGGAATTCATTAATTCCAATGCCCTGGACCAGCATGTTCTTACCCCCACTAGAGGTAGCAACATCCTTGACCTGGTCATTACTAACATGGGTGACCATTGCTCTACACCAATAGTGAACTCCTCCCTGGTTATATCCGACCACAAACTAATCACCTTGGAAATCCACATCCCTCCCACCCCACCCCACCCCCTGCAAAGGTAGCCACTATGAAAAAATTCTCCAAGTTGAGCTGCTAAAAACAGAGGTGACTAACTTCATGGCACCCATGCAAATTTAGAACAGTTGCATGACCGGCAAAGCAATGCACTGTACGAACATGTACACAAATCCATGGATCTCGCCATAGCCAATAGAACCGAAACACTCTCATCCAAAAATGGAAGCCAATCTGGTGGTCTCCTGCCATAAACAAACTCAACAACAGAAGGAGGAAACTGATGCAGAATAAGGTGAAGTCCCAAGACTGGAAAAACTCCCTTATCAGCCTCAACAAAAAGTTGAGATCCCTCATCAAATCCTCTAAAGCTAGCTATGAAAACAGAATTGCAGCAGATAGTAAAGACAACCACAAGGCCTTCTATAGTTATGTAAAGAATCTTCATGGCAATACATAGATTTGCTCTGAGCTAATGCACAATGGTACCTCCTATACCGAGCCAACAGATGTTGCCAATATATTGGCCGACAGATTCAGTGCCAACTTTACCCCTCCCTCCCAAAAGACCAATCACAATACCAGTAGATTGCCAGGCACCCAGTATTACTGCTGCACAGGTTAAAACAGCACTGTCCACGGCCAAGAATACAGCTTCTATGGGACATGACAATATCCCTGGCTATGTTCTACATGAACTACAGAGTGAACTGGCACCTCACCTGTGTGCCCTGTTCAATCACAAACAGCCTCACCTTAGGCTTTGTCCCTACTGAATGGTGCACTGCTACAGTCATCCCTCTCCACAACGGAGGACCGACTACAGACCCTGGGAACTATTGCCCCCATTAGCCTGATGAGTCTGATATGCAAAGCTATGGAATGCATCATCATGGATCTAATAAACAAGGATATAGGGAATCTCCAAAGTCTGGATCCCACATAGTTTAGTTTTGTGAAGGGTAGATCATGCCTGCTCAACTTGGTCGACTTCTTTGAGTCAGTCACCAGAGCTGTGAATGAAGGCAAGGTGGTTCATGCAGCCTACCTTGTTCTGGCCAAGGCCTTTGATACCATTCCCCACTCAGGAATCATAAAAAAACTCACTAGGCTAGGACTCAACCCCTATATCACTAGGTGGGTTGCAAACTGGCTCACAGATACAACCCACAGTGCAAAAGTAGCTGACTCCAAGTCAGACTGCCGACCAGTCACGAGTGGAGTCCCACAGGGTTCGGTCCTGCGTCCTCTCCTGTTTGGTATTTACTTCTCTGAAGTCCAGGCCAACATGAAGGGACTCTGGCTGATAAAGTTCACAGACAATTGCAAGTTGGGAGCTATTATTAACTCCCCAAGTGATGTTGACATCCTACAGAAAGGCCTCACTGAGACCAACGACTGGTGTCAGAACCATAGTCTTAAGCTCAATGCCAAAAAATGTGTTGTCATCCCCTTTGGGAAAACATCAATGGTAGTTCACTGAACATAGAAGGCGTTATAAGAGATCTGGGAACACAGGTTGACAACAACCTCTCTTTTGACCACCACATTGCTACTGTGGTCAGAAGATCCTTCTGTGTGGCACATCTCATTACTAATGGTTTTGCATCCAGGAAGAAAGAGGTCATTGTCTCTCTCTACTCTTCCCTCATTAGGCCAATCATCGAGTACAATGCCCCATCTGGCATGCACCTCACTAGATACCTCCAGCAACTGGAAAGGCTGCAAAAGTACCTCACAAAGAGGATCCTATACCTCAAACACACTCCAACTATTCTCTGTCTCATATAGCCTACTTAGAGGAAATCTCTGCTTGACTTACAAAGCCATTTCTAACCCAGCTCTGTTAGAAATGCTACAGCTAATGAAAGCCCAATCCCTGCACACCACACACTCCAGAGACCTCATCCTCATTACCACAATCAACAGAACGTGCTGGAGGGACAGGTTCATAACCCAGAGACTGCCCATGCTATGGAATAGCCTTCCCATACATGTCAAGAAGAGCACCTCACTGGCCCTCTTCAAGAGAAATCTTGATGAGTGAATTGGAAATAGAAAATTCACCCTGGAGATCACTCCAGTGGCTCTACTCGACAGAGGCACTGGGAACTATGGTTGGGTGGCACGATGCCAAGGTATTCCAGAGGCATTAGCCTAGTACATACCTAAAAACCTATGAACTTTAAGCTCAAAAAAGGACTGGTTTATGTTTTTATTTGCTTGATTTTGCGAGTGTGTACTTTCTACTCTGGTTAGCTGTCTGTCTGCAAAATACCTACAGGAATACAACAGTGGATTACTTCAAACAAAGATGCTTTTCCTTTTTTTTTTACTATGTCATGGGCTATCTACCATCCACACTCTCAGCCAATGCAGTGGCACAGATCTGTCCACGCTCTTACCCCCATGCACTGATCCAGACTGAGCCACACTCTCACCATATACAGTGACAGAGACTCAGTAGCTCTCCTCTCTTGAAGAGTGGGTAGATGTACTTGGAGAAAGCACACATGAGGGCATCATTAAAGTGGGGAAACAAGCGAGTCCTTAGGGCCAGCAGACTATAACAGGGATCCTTCATAGTTGGAGCAAAATACACAAAAAAATTCAGATGTCCAAAATCAGTTTGATTTGCATAAGTGATGAGAAAAACATCTGTGTTTATTTAGTTGACTTAGTAAAGTAGGTGATCTTCAGAGGTAATATATTTAAGTAATGAGCTTCTGGTAGGGAGCAGATTCCCCCACATGAAGAATGCAAGGGGCTTGCCCTCCAAAATATTTTATTTTATCTTTTTTCTTTTGCAATTTGTCAAGATCCTAGTTGGTTACTTTAAGTTGACTGAGCACATGTCACTCTGATGCTTGGAGACCATATAAATGCAATCCCCCCAAAATATATGCACAGATATACACACACACAAACACAGAAGATTCTCACTAAAATCACAATTAATGCAAACTTAGTTCTTTGCAACTCTCTGAACTAACATACCTTGACTTTCCAAATCCAGCATTTTAGCTCAATATTTCATGACTCAGGTGTTCAAATGACTATCCCCCTTCTCACATACACGCAGCTATGTAGCTGGATTCCACTTGCATCACTGTTATGCTGTAATCTCCTTCCACCAATACAGCCATGGGACCTCTTAGTTAACACCAAGTCCCCCCCCCACTCCCAGTATTTATCTGCATTTGCCACTAATGTGGTGCTTGACTGGCATTCCAATGCTTCCTTACAAATTGTCCTTACTTCTTCCTAGGACTGTTTCCTATATCACAGGGTATATTGCAGTATGCTGATGGTTCACACCACCATAATACTAACTGGGTACATTTTATTTAATTTTATTTAACATTTGTTGACTGGGAAAGTCCGACTCGGAACAAGACAATTTTCAGCGGAGGTCCGGGAAGAAACACTCTAGACGCATGTCTTTTTATATGCATTCCCCCAAGTTACTTCTCTGCATGCCAGCACACACCCCTAAACAACAGGCACACACCCTCATGGCTCACTAAACCAACATTCCATTTACATCTTCTCAAGAGATCTGCAATCATCCCAGTGGTTATGTTCACGATTAGAAGGTAAACACTTCCTCACATCACCTTGATACATTATCCTTCTGTGCATCAGCTGAAGAGCAGGTGGAATCGACTACTTACAGAAATACATTTGCATGTTGCCCATCTGTAAACAAGCTACGTAAACTCAGTACTCAGGTTGCATCATGGAAATTAGCATCTGTGTCCTCTGAGCCTTTGTCGTTTACCAGTCACAAAACACAGATACATGTATTTTATACTTCAGGGACCACTGAGTGCTGCATACTTGAATTAAAATATCCACAGAATGTCAAAATGCAAGAAGTAGAATAGAGTCTGAGATTTCTAGCTAAATCAGTAGTATGCAAAACCTTTTGAAAGTACTGAGGCATACTTCACAGCACTTCTGGTCAGTTATGAGCTCTGTATTACCACCCACATGCAAAATGGTCCATTAGTGTTTTCCTAAGTTGTAACAAAGAAGCAAGAGGCAAACTGACATTAAAGTAAAAACATTCAGAGGGGGTGTAAGTGAGTCATAGTTCTAGGAATGGTTTTATTCCTCTCTTTTAAAGTGTAATTTTTATTTTTTTTTATTTTACATTTGTTGACCGGGCTGGTCTAGCTGGATACATGTCCATTTTCAGTAGAGGCCCGGGGAGATAAGCTCCACTTATAAACTTTACTGATGCTAAGTATAAAAACAGTTAAGAAATAAATTCTAATATAAAAGTAATAAACAAGTGGTATAAAAAAGAAAGAAGTAATGGAGATAAGCTCCACTTAGAAATTATACTGATGCTAAGTTTAAAAACTGTAGGAACTAAGATTCTAATATAAAAAATAATAATAAATTAAGTGGTATAAAAAGTAGGGGAGTAAAGAAGTCATAGTAGAACAAGATAGCAGGAAGTATCTCTTAGACATTTCATAGAGAGGGAAATGGAAATAACTGAAAAGAAAGTGAATTAAATATTAGGGTGACTAGGTCAGATGAACATAAAAATAATGTTAGTCAGGGTTGGTACAGGGGCACAGCCATTGTGTTTTGAGGTAAAGCTTGAGTTTCTTTTTAAAGAGAGATTTAGAGGGAATAGTTGAGAGTTCAGACGGAAGCAGGTTCCAATGTTTTCCAACAGTGTTAGAGAAAAGAGAGTCTCCGGCCTTGTTGTTTGATTTGACCGTGTCTATAAGAAGTTTGTGTGGATCTAAGGGACTTTAGGTTGTGGTAACGTGAATCAGGCTTGATAGTATAGGGGTTTTATCAGGTTGATAAAGAATTTGATGGACTATGGTAAGCTGGTTAGTTTTTAGTTGCTGTTGGTATTCAAGCCAGCCTAGTTGTTTTAGATTATTACAGTGGTGGGTTCTGTAAGGGTTTCCGGTGGCAAATCTGGCTATGTTGTGGTAGGAGTTTTCTAGTTTTGACAGGTTTGTTGTGGATAATTTAGTAAAAATTGGGGAGGCATAGAGAAGGGGTGAGATAAGGTGGGTGAGGGCTATGGTTGTTCTAGATTCTGGAGTTAGGAAAGGTTTGATTCTGTAGAGAGAGCCTATTTTTTTGTTAATGCTTTTTAGTGTGTTGTTAATATGGGCATTGAAGTTAAGGTTGTTGTCTATGGTAATGCCTAGTAGTTTGGTAGTTGACTCTTGAGATATAGGTGTGCCATTTGCTGATGTTATGGTGAAATCAATGAGGGGAGATTTGCTAGATGGTGTAAAAAGGAGCAGCTTTGTTTTTTTTGGGTTGAGTAGTAGACAGTGTTGGGAAAACCAGTCTTCTACAGAGTTAAATATGTGTTGTGTGAGGGAGTGAAGGTGTGATACAGTTGTGGCGGAGCAGACAAGTGTTGAATCGCTCATGCTGTATGCATGTGGCTTGGGGAGCCACATGGTGTAGGTCATTGATAAATAAGGAAAATAGCAGGGGGCCTAGTATAGACCCTTGTGGGACTCCAATGCTGACAGGCAGTTGGGAGGATAGAGTGGAGTTCCAGAGTACTGCTTGATGTCTGTTTTGTAAGTAGGACTTAAACCAGTTAAGAGATTGGGTATCAAGTGAAGTGGAATAAAGAATGTGAATGAGTATTTGGTGGTTGACCATGTCAAAGGCTTTGGATAGATCTAAGAAAATTGCTGAGGAGAGGGTGTTATTGTTGCGATTTTTGTTGATTGTATCTGTAAAGGAGAGGAGGGCAGTGGTTGTACTGTGGGATGGTCTGAAACCGTGCTGGGTGTTAGAGAGTAGGTTATTCTGGAGAAGGTGGTGAAGCAGTTGCTTGTGTATACACCTTTCCATGATCTTAGATAAGGGTGAAAGAAGGGCTATGGGGCGGTAGTTCGATATTTCAGTAGAATTTCCCCCCTTATGGAGTGGGATAATGTGGGAGATTTTCCAGAGTTTAGGGACATATCCTTCAGTGATGGTTCTGTTGATCAGAATAGAGATAGGCAAGGCTATTGCTTTGGCTGCTAATTGCAAGTATTCTGCGGGTAATAGGTCGGCAGAGGGAGTACATGGTTTCAGTTTTTTTAGAAGGGAGAGAATATAAGTAGTAGAGACTGGTTGGAAGTGAAAAGTAGGGGGTGGGTTTGTTTTGCTCGTTGACATGTTTGCATTTTTGATGGGAAGTTGACTTGCTAAGGTTTGTATAGTTTCTGTGAAGAATGAATTAAAGGAGTTTGCTGTTTGTTTGGGGTTATTTATGTCAGAGCCTTGTGGGTTGGGTGTGACAGGTTTACATGGCTGTAGTAATTGATTAATGGTTGCCCAGAATTTTTTTGTGTTTTTTTGGGGAGAATGTTGTGGTTTCAGGTAAAAGTTTTTTTTATCGTTCATTATTAGTTTTTTGGTCTCGTTTCTTAGTTGCTTAAAGGTTTGGAAGTCTGTGGTGTTTTTAGTTGCCAGATTTGTTCCAGGCTTTATTCCTAAGAGTAATTTTTTGTTTGGTTTCTTTTGATAGCCAGGGGGCAGGTTTAGTCTTGATTCTGATGGAGCGTGAGGGGGCATGATAGTTGAGGATAGTTAGAAACTTAGCATTAAAGACATCAACAGCTTCATCTAGTTGAAGATGTTTTAAGGGTGTCCAGTTGCATGCTTCTAGTTCTTTCTGGAATAAATCCACGATGAATGTTTTTTTGGATCTGATAGTTTTGGTTATTATTTGGGTAGGAGGGTTGGTTTTAAGCCTTATGATGTAGGTTAGTAAGTGGTCACTTATGTCATCAGGGAGTGTTCCTGTTGTATAGGTATGGGGTTGGTAGTTGGTGAGTATCCAGTCTATCGTACTTTCTTTTTTGTTAGATTTATTTATTCGAGTGGGGGAGGTGATGTTTTGAGAGAATCCATAAAGGTTGATATGGCTAGTAGGTTGTTTGTTGTTACAAGATTCCCAATCAATGTTTACATCGCCTAAGATGATTATCTCTTGGGGTAAGTTTAGTGATAGCCAACATAGGATCTTTTCGATGGTGGAAATGTTATTACCTGGGGTAGATAGATACAGATAATATAGATTGATTTGACTGGGTTTAGTTCTAGTTTGGTAATAAGAATTTCAGCGCTTGAGTCCTGGGGAGGTTTTGGTGGTATGTGGTTATTTGAAGGTTAGTTTTAAATAATATGGCAATACCTCCGCCTTTTTGAGAGTCTGTCGAGTCAGAAGATGTTATAGCCAGGTGGAATGATTTCACTGTCTTTGTTGAGGGTTTTAACCAGGTTTCTGTTAGGCAAATAATATCAAAGGAGTACAGCTGTAGGAGAGCATGTAGTTGAGTTGTTTTATTATTAATGCTACGTATGTTAAGGTGGGCTACTGAGAGTGAGTTTTGGGTTGTCTAAGCAGAGGGTTATCAATGGGGTCTAGTTTACTGGATTGATTTAAGGAGGTGTCAGTTGGGCCTGGGTTTGGGTGAATATCTCCATTCTTAAGTAGGAGGAGTAGTGTTAGGTAGGTACTTTTTGTATATTTGCTATGCGGGAGGGGTATCTTTATGGGATTAGGGTCAACAAGTTTGATGTGATTAGTTCTATGATATTTGGGTAATAGATAGCTAGGTACTGAAGTTATGTTGATGTGGTGGTTGTGGTGGATAGGAACTAAGGAGGCAGTTTGTTTGTGTGGTGTGTTGAGGTGAGAGAGTAGTGGCTGTTCATAGGAGGTGGTTAGGTGTGCTAACAATAGAGTGATAGTGATTAGATTAAAGACGTGCAACTGTGCTGGAGCAGGGGACATTGACATGGCATTGGTGCAGGACGTGGCAACTGTGCTGGAGCAGAGGACACTGACATGGCAAAAGTGCAGGACATGACAACTGTGCTGGAGCAGGGGATACTGACATGTCAATGGTGCAGGACGTGGCAATTATGCTAGAGCAGGGGACACTGACATGGCAAAAGTGCAGGACATGGCAACTGTGCTGGAGCAGAGGACACTGACATGTCAATGATGCAGGATGTAGCAATTGTGCTGGAGCAGGGGACACTGACATGGCAACTGTGCTGGAGCAGGGGACACTGACATGTCAATGGTGCAGGACGTGGCAATTATGCTGGAGCAGGGGACACTGACATGTCAATGGTGCAGGACGTGGCAATTATGCTGGAGCAGGGGACACTGACATAGCATTGGTGCAAGATGTGGCAATTGTGCTGGAGCAGGGGACACTGACATGTCAAAAGTGCAACAGTGGGGACATGACCATTTATCAGATCTGGTAAAAGTGTAGCATCATGCATTGACCTTTCACAAGTGCACACCTCTGGGATGGCAGGAATTATGGATAATGAATCACAATGCAATAAAATAACAGTTATAACTAAATTAGGGCTCTAGAAATCTGCACAGCCACAGATCAGACTCTAGGACTTCTTGCTCTGCTTTTCCTGTCTAACTGAAGCCAATTCTCAGCAGAAGGGTGAAGAGTTGCTGTAACATTCAGGAACCCAAAGGAAAGTCATGGGTGTAAATGGCAGCAGCATCTATAGGAATCTGTAAATGGACCTGTAGCATAGACGGCTTTAGGCACCAGCTAACCCTTTGGTCGCTGGGGGCCCCTGTTCCTGTGGGCCCCCAACCACAACAAGTAATTTTATCTTGATATTTTATGACATGTTTGTCAAACCAACAAAAGCTAATACAGCAATCCTGTATAATTAATAAACCAAGTGAGTAATAATAATTTATTTATATCTCTTTTAAAATTCAAATATATCTTTGGTTATAATAAGTGTTTTATCAAGTAACAGGCTTCACAATTCCATTAAATATTTTACCACTGACATAGTGCCCCTGTCTTAGTTAAACCTTGCTGGTCAGGGTCTACTTTGGTAGCCTGAATTTACACTTACCTGAATTGCAGATTACCGAGACCACAACGCCGAAATTGTAATAAACCGAACCTTCTCATTACCAAAGTTGTTTTACAGGGAAAGAAGACACTTGGCCAACATTTAGTAAAATAACACACCAAAGTATTTCAAACCCAACCAGGTGAGGGACTACACCCCCACACCCCCAAAGTGGGGTGCTGACCCCCCACAATCCCCCTAATTAAATATACCAACTCCAGGATCACTCCACAATGGGGAAAAGGGCAAATTTCATGATGATGGCCAAGTGTCTCCGTTCCCTGTAAAAAAAAAAAAAAAATGGGTGATGTTCGGGTTCAGTTTACTGTAAGTTCGGTGTTGTCATCTCCAGAATCAGCAATTCGGGCAAGTGTACTTTCAATCTACTGAAGTAGACCCTCTGGTTGACATTCTTGAATAAAAGTAACAAAATAGCCAGTTTTAGGTACATGCAATACCTGTGGCTGAAGGGGCCCCCTTAATCATTCTTGACTGTGTGGAAACCCCACAAAAGCTGCTGATGGTTGTGAAATAACGAGGAAAAAGTATATTAATTTCATGATTAAGCTCTTTAAGCTGAACATGAATGTGATATGGCCTTATTAGGATAAAGCTGATAATGATTATAGTTTTCAGTCTTACTCACAAGCACTGGCTAATATATAATGTATGTACTGTGTACCTCTGTACTATGTATGTATTCTGCCTATGTTCCAAATTTCAGCTGTACACCACAAATCTATGAATTACCTTTATTTTTAAATTAATATTTTTGTGTTTGCTCTCTCCACTGTAACTGTTGATGTGCTGCATACCACTGTAAAAACATGTCTCGTAATTTGTGTGTATACTGATCATGTCTAAATAACTAAATGTATCTGTAATTTTTCTATGTGGAGCTTTTCTCCCTGGGCCTCTGCTGAAAAAGGGCCTTTTTGGCTCAGTCAGACACCCCCAGTTAAGAAATGTAAAATAAAATAAAATAAATAAATAATAAAAATGAATATGGGCAAGGTAAGCACTAAAGGGATCAACAGCTCAGACTGACCGATCTCAGTGCGTACCTTCCTCAGGGATGATTTTCTCAGTCAGGGAGTTTTATAAACACTGGCAGAACGCCAGATACTATATATCTCAACTTCTTTGCTGAAGAAATCTGGGCAGTGCCAAAAATAATAGCAGAATAAAGGCTCAAAATCAGGAAAATGTGTTAAATATTAATGCTAATTCACTTAAAAGTTAGTAGAATAGCACATTTTGCATCAACATGCATTTTTGGAGAATGAGAAATATAAACATCTGATGTGTGGATTTATTAATTGTCTGTAATCCTGAATGATTTACCAGGAAATCAAACTTTTTACAAAGGACAAAGCAGAATTATTAGGTAAAAATCAGTGAATGTTTCTGAAATCAGGGACAGTGACAGGTATGCATTACTATACAAGGAGGTAAATAAAAATGACTTCCTCCTGCTGCTGTGTGACAGCACCAGTGTTGCATAATGGATTGCTATTTACTGAAATAAAAACATAACTAGTATTGCTGTGTTTTATGCTTGTGTGTGTAAGCAAAAAATATCACAGATTTTTATCTGAGCACACACCCAATAATGTCAGGATGCATACGTTATTCTTTTGGGTATCAATAAAAAAATGCCACTAAAAAGTAATTACATTTCAAAACTAAGGCATAAAATATATTGTAGAACATTCTGACACTTAGATCTTCTAGGAGTCTAGTGGCCCCCATTCCCAGACTGTATAAATGGATACAGCGAGGCCCCCTTAATCATCCTTGACAGTGTGGGGGCCTCGCAAAAGCTGGTGCTGGTTGGGGAACATGAGAAGAAAAAACGTATGACTTTTCTGATTACAGCCTTTAGCTTGATTAGGGCAGTGATATAACCCTGTTAGGATAAAGCTAGTAATGGACTCTGCTCTAGCTGTGCCCGTTATAAAAACATCCCTACTGAGATGTGTATGTCTGTGGTCGCAGGGTATGGGGGCTGCGGATTGTGTTGTTAGTCTTCCTTTAATTTTCATCAGAGTTAAATCACAGAGGTGTGCACAGGACGTCATTATAGCCTGTGTTTGGGTTGAGGACAGTGTGGTCATTGTTTCTTTTACTTTTCTCACAGACCTCAGAGGTGTACACAGAAGGTTAGTACAACTTGCGTAGGACCACTGTACGGCCTAAGAGCAACAAAGTAGAATTCATTACTGTAATCATTATTTTTTCACTTTTCTCACACTCGCACATCAGGCATGTATATAGTTGGATGCCTTTGGGGCTTAGGGGTGAGGAGTGAGGAGGCATACTATGTATATGTACATCAGCAGTCACTTATAATACATGACTGCAGAAATTTAAACCTCTACTTTCATCCCACTCTATCACCAGTGACAGGGTGATACTTACACTGAAAGTGCCTAGGGGGACCCCTGACTTGACATTTGCTGAGGGCCCCCAAAATGCTAACACTGGCCCTGCAGTATCATTTCAGTAGGCTTAGTTCTGGACAGCCAGTCATCCTTAGGTCCTTCCTCCCCATAAACAAGGGCTCAGACAGACACTCTCACACACACACACACACACACACACACACACACACACTTCCACCCTGGGTGGGATTAACAAGGGGAGGCTGATAGAGCTATAGCTTGGGCACACATGTCAGAAACAGGCGCTGCTACTTCTAGTCTCAATTTAGTCTAAAATTCTCTATTACTGTCACACCAAATAAATATACCCCTTATAATTTTCAGCTTCTGGTCTATGAGACTCATAATCCAACACACTGCTTCCACCTCTTAATCTTTGCCAATTTTTTTTCAAAATCTTAAGTGGAAGGCAGATTTCATAGCAGGAGGTACCGTGGCTTTATAAGGCATCTCCTGTTATGTAGTTCTCAGCCTGCATGTCCATTCATTCCCAAGTTAATATGCTCTTCGGAGTATCTCCTAACTTCTGAGTACGTTATAGCAGTACACTCTGTTACATGTTGATCGATTCTGCTAACGTGGCTAATTTTTGCAAATCTGCAGCTCATAACCTCATCTGCTTGTCTAGCCAGCTAAGTTGCTGCTACATTTTATTTGCATAAAGTATTCTACAGTTGGTGTTCACTCTATACCCCTACCTACGTAACATCAATAGGAAATGGCAAACCACAGATGAAAAGGTCACCCTTAGAGTCCTGAGTCAATAATAACCACAGCAAAACTGACCTAGAGTTATGCTGCTTCACTGACACTCTGTGATGATGTATGAAAACCTCTAAGTGACATAAAGTGTCACAGTGGGGCACTTGTTTAAGACAGATTATGCATCATCTGTGTTTGATTAGCTACTGATCGCATCAACAAGCTGAGAAACTCAGTCCTGTAGTATATATTATGTCCTCTGGACAGCAGAAAAACCCACAAGTCTGGCCTTTATGACACTTGCAATGTATGCTAATTAGGCTGCAGAGAATTAAGTACCAAAGAGCTTCATTAAGTGACTCTAATTTGCATTTGCAAATAGGATTAATTAGGAAGCAATGTTCCCCAAGGGCACCATTTTTGCAGGATGTTTGACTAATGGGAATTGCTGTCAACTAACAAAAGCATATCATGATTATTTGCATAAATTAGCAATATTTGCAGAGTGGAGCTTTCCAGAAGCCCAGAGTCCATTTGTGACAAATCACCACTTTCTGAATAATGCCTAAGACAAACTCTGCCATCCATCTAATACTGACATGTAGTGACATCAACACGTGCCATCCTTTTCTTCAATGCAACTGTAACCCTTAACATGATCTTACTGATGAGGCCAAAGGAAAATAATCTGACAGGTCAGAGAAAAAGTGTAGTCTAGAAAACTCTGTTAGAAACTGACCGTTAGTGAAGGACATGGCTATTAATGAATGACCCATTCCCCTTCCCCCAAATAATCTGCCTCATTAAGATATGCAGTTTCTCAATAGAAAGTCTCCTTCTTTACAGAGAATCACACCAGGAAGGTAAAGTCATAGGCTGATATTTGTTGGGATGCATAGGTTAATATTTGTTGGGGGATGGGGACACTTTCCCAAGAAACTGAGAGCTGAAGACAGGTATGTAGTATTTCATATGCTTTCAGGGCACTACCTGTAAATAGCAAATGTCTTTGCTTTTCTCAAAAATGCACAT
Source organism: Protopterus annectens (assembly GCF_019279795.1). Lineage (NCBI taxonomy): Eukaryota > Metazoa > Chordata > Ceratodontiformes > Protopteridae > Protopterus > Protopterus annectens. Next base: position 1,369,395,489 of record NC_056747.1, on the reverse strand, counting down.
CCCTACAGAAAACCTCATGCCCCCCAATGCACTGTGTGAAGTGTAGCAGCATTTAAATTGCAAAGGTTAACAAATATCCAGAAACAGTATTGTCTTTAACCTACAAATAATGAAATTAATGAACCAAGTTCAAATAGGGAAAAGCTATATGACCCTCCTCTTCCCTTCTAATGCATAGTGAACTAGTAAAGAAGCACATGAATGTACCCATAAACTACCTTGCATCATTTACCTTTTATTGGAGAGAGTCTGCAGCATAGTACCTTAGATAAAATCAAGAATACGACTCATAGGCGATGTCACTATGACTCGTATGTGATGTCACTACAGACAGAAGACTTCTGACATCAGGCTGCAGCTCAGGCACATCGTGTTTGTTGCTATACAGCAGCTGAACAGAAGGCACAGAAACATGAGAGGTAATGAGCTAAGCTGCAAAGATACAGACTGTAGTTCAAATCCAGTATGTTATGTGCAGCGAGTTAGCTAATTTCCTGAGCTCCTTGTGTCTAATAGAATCTTTGATTTCACTAAACATATCTGATAAACAAAACTGAAATGGCAAGCATAAATAAACATAGCGTGTGTTAGCAAAACTTCATTACAGCTATAGCATAATAAGGATTTTACCAAACACTTCAGGTATGTCATTTTATTTCACCCCTAGCCTCTGCCTTATAAAGTTTGAATGTCAAGTATTCCATACACTTGTAATCTAAACTACAAAATATAATTGTACCCTCTTATATGGTCCATGTATATGGTCCACTACCCTCTCAGTGAAATCATTCTTCATGATTTTGATGTACACATGTCTATCAGTACGTTAGTAGTACGATTCTTACACTTTATTGTTAGTAGGTAACCTCTACCCCCTGCTGCATCAAATTTAGGTATTGAAATATTCGTAGTACTCACAACATCTCTAAGTCTTCTTTCACATAGAGACAATACATTACAGATTCCAACTACACAAGATCATTTTCCACAGCTATAATGTTATAGCCAGCTCATTCACGCTTATGTATACCCTTCTCAAATTAAGCATATTTTAAACAAAGCACAATATTCTAAGTACAGAGGCACACAGACACATAGATACACAGACATACACACACACACACACACACACACACACACACACACACACACACACACACACACACACACACACACAGTATACTCCAAGTCTTGTACACGCCACTCAGTGACAAGCAGAATCACGCTGAAGTGCTAGCGTTACTCTGAACAGTTACACTAGGACGTTACAGTATGTCTCATAAATAATTATAATTCAGTAACGGGTTACAACTTTTTTATTAAAATTTAGTCTCATGTCAAAGATCACAACTGTAATCCTGTTCAAGTCTTGTTCAGTAAAGTTTGAAAGTTTTGTCTTTGACTACAAATACCCCTGACTTGTTAAAATCGCCAGAAAGACTAGGTCTTGTGTTGGTCTCCCTTGGAAATTTTAGGACTGAAGTATTACAGCAAAGGTACAATACTGGACCATGGGGCTCTCTACAAATAAGCCCACCCTCACTTATGACATGCCTAATTATCACTTCTGGTTTGGCTTGAATTGATCAATGCCATACTTGTTATTGGTAAACAACTTGAATCACATGTCCCACCACCCCTTCTGACTGGCAGTATATGCACAAACTTAAACAATTTTTTCAAAAGATTTTACAAGAAACTACATCTTTTCCTTTTTCTTCTGAGTTGGTGCAACCTTGTGGGTAGTAAATTTAGATAATCGGAGTGCGGACACAGCCCCCACATAAGGTAGTACAGTTTGCACTGAGTTACACATTAGTTCAATGTAACATGACAGCGTTCTGACTGTCCGGAAGTCTGAATGCTAGATCATGAGTTATATGTTAACCTTTGATCAAAGTAGACCCCTGAATTTCATCTGACACATTTCGATGTCCCATTAATGTTCACAATAATACCTCATGTGCCTCTGTTTCAGAATCCTTAGTCTGGTCTGAATATATTAATAAATCTATCCTCTCTATCCCATACAAAGAGTTCTTATACAATTGCAATGAAAAGTCAGGACATCTGCTTTTGTAGTGAGTTACAGGCATGATGATATTATTACACAGTAATATATGCATGCTGGGATCTACTGAGTTACAGACATGATGACATTATTACACAGTAATATAATGCATGCTGGGATCTACTGAGTTACAGACATGATGATATTATTACACAGTAATATAATGCATGCTGGGATCTACTGAGTTACAGACATGATGATATTATTACACAGTAATATAATGCATGCTGGGATCTACTGAGTTACAGACATGATGACATTATTACACAGTAATATATGCATGCTGCGATCTAGTGAGTTACAGACATGATGATATTATTACACAGTAATATATGCATGCTGGGATCTAGTGAGTTACAGACATGATGATATTATTACACAGTAATATATGCATGCTGGGATCTAGTGAGTTACAGACATGATGATATTATTACACAGTAATATATGCATGCTGGAATCTAGTGAGTTACAGACATGATGATATTATTACACAGTAAGATATGCATGCTGGGATCTAGTGAGTTACAGACATGATGATATTATTACACAGTAAGATATGCATGCTGGGATCTAGTGAGTTACAGACATGATGATATTATTACACAGTAAGATATGCATGCAGGGATCTAGTGAGTTACAGACATGATGATATTATTACACAGTAAGATATGCATGCTGGGATCTAGTGAGTTACAGACATGATGATATTATTACACAGTAATATATGCATGCTGGGATCTAGTGAGTTACAGACATGATGATATTATTACACAGTAATATATGCATGCTGGGATCTAGTGAGTTACAGACATGATGATATTATTACACAGTAATATATGCATGCTGGGATCTAGTGAGTTACAGACATTTTGATATTATTACACAGTAATATATGCATGCTGGGATCTAGTGAGTTACAGACATGATGATATTATTACACAGTAATATATGCATGCTGGGATCTAGTGAGTTACAGACATGATGATATTATTACACAGTAATATATGCATGCTGGAATCTAGTGAGTTACAGACATGATGATATTATTACACAGTAAGATATGCATGCTGGGATCTAGTGAGTTACAGACATGATGATATTATTACACAGTAAGATATGCATGCTGGGATCTAGTGAGTTACAGACATGATGATATTATTACACAGTAATATATGCATGCTGGGATCTAGTGAGTTACAGACATGATGATATTATTACACAGTAATATATGCATGCTGGGATCTAGTGAGTTACAGACATGATGATATTATTACACAGTAATATATGCATGCTGGGATCTAGTGAGTTACAGACATTTTGATATTATTACACAGTAATATATGCATGCTGGGATCTAGTGAGTTACAGACATGATGATATTATTACACAGTAATATATGCATGCTGGGATCTAGTGAGTTACAGACATGATGATATTATTACACAGTAATATATGCATGCTGGGATCTAGTGAGTTACAGGCATGATGACATTATTACACAGTAATATATGCATGCTGGGATCTAGTGAGTTACAGACATGATGATATTATTACACAGTAATATAATGCATGCTGGGATCTAGTGAGTTACAGACATGATGACATCATTACACAGTAATATATGCATGCTGGGATCTAGTGAGTTACAGACATGATGACATTATTACACAGTAATATAATGCATGCTGGGATCTAGTGAGTTACAGACATGATGATATTATTACACAGTAATATAATGCATGCTGGGATCTAGTGAGTTACAGACATGATGACATTATTACACAGTAATGTATGCATGCTGGGATCTAGTGAGTTACAGACATGATGATATTATTACACAGTAATGTATGCATGCTGGGATCTAGTGAGTTACAGACATGATGATATTATTACACAGTAATATATGCATGCTGGGATCTAGTGAGTTACAGACATGATGATATTATTACACAGTAATATATGCATGCTGGGATCTAGTGAGTTACAGACATGATGATATTATTACACAGTAATATATGCATGCTGGGATCTAGTGAGTTACAGACATGATGATATTATTACACAGTAATATATGCATGCTGGGATCTAGTGAGTTACAGACATGATGATATTATTACACAGTAATATTTGCATGCTGGGATCAGCTACAAAAGAAAAAAAAATAGTATTTGTTTCTGAAACTCACTGACTAATTTATTGTGCTTACTGGCCAAGGCGCCATCTATTTCCTTTTGTGTTTTGCCAGCTGCCCAGTCTGACATAACTTCTAAGTGCATAGGTCACTCGTATCCAAGAAAAACGTTCCTCATGGTGCAGCCTAAACTGCTATGCATTAGAAGAATGCGAGCCTACTTGGTGCTGGCCAGTTGCACATACACTGGGAATGGGGAAAGCTGGTAGATTTATTCAGTGCATCACTGACCAGCTAGAAGAAAAGAAGCAAGAGAAATGAATGAGGGACTGAAAAAGAGCAGAAGGGAGTGGGATAGGAAGAACACATGATGGATCTGAATCTGCCAGGAGCATGCTGGGAATTTCTTAGCTGCAGGGTAGTGAAGGAGCAGGAGATGAGTAAAGTATTGGACCATGGTGGATTCAGTCAGCTGGTACGTGATGCACCAGAAAGGACAGAATTCTCCATGTGGTCCTAACTGATGCAGCAGGGGTCATGGATGCCCAGGATTCATGTGGTCCTAACCATCGCAGCAGGGGTCATAGATGCCCAGGATCCATGTGGTCCTAACAGATGCAGCAGGGGTCATGGATGTCCAGGATCCATGTGGTCCTAACAGATGCAGCAGGGGTCATGGATGCCCAGGATCCATGTGGTCCTAACCGCCGCAGCAGGGGTCATGGATGCCCAGGATCCATGTGGTCCTAATCGATGCAGCAGGGGTCATGGATGTCAAGGATAAATGTGGTCCTAACCGATGCAACAGGGGTCATGGATGTCAAGGATCCATGTGGTCCTAACAGATGCAGCAGGGGTCATGGATGCCCAGGATTCATGTGGTCCTAACCGTCGCAGCAGGGGTCATAGATGCCCAGGATCCATGTGGTCCTAACAGATGCAGCAGGGGTCATGGATGTCCAGGATCCATGTGGTCCTAACAGATGCAGCAGGGGTCATGGATGCCCAGGATCCATGTGGTCCTAACCGCCGCAGCAGGGGTCATGGATGCCCAGGATCCATGTGGTCCTAACCAATGCAGCAGGGGTCATGGATGTCAAGGATCCATGTGGTCCTAACCAATGCAACATGGGTCATGGATGTCAAGGATCCATGTGGTCCTAACAGATGCAGCAGGGGTCATGGATGCCCAGGATTCATGTGGTCCTAACCGTCGCAGCAGGGGTCATAGATGCCCAGGATCCATGTGGTCCTAACAGATGCAGCAGGGGTCATGGATGTCCAGGATCCATGTGGTCCTAACCGATGCAGCAGGGGTCATGGATGTCAAGGATCCATGTGGTCCTAACCGATGCAACAGGGGGTCATGGATGTCCAGGATCTATCTGGACCTAACCGATGCAGCAGGGGTCATGGATGCCCAGGATCCATGTGGACCTAACCAATGCAGCAGGGGTCATGGATGTCCAGGATCCATGTGATCCTAACAGATGCAGCAGGAGTCATGGATGTCAAGGATCCATGTGGTCCTAACCAATGCAACAGGGGGTCATGGATGTCCAGGATCTATCTAGACCTAACCGATGCAGCAGGGGTCATGGATGCCCAGGAACCATGTGGACCTAACCAATGCAGCAGGGGTCATGGATGTCCAGGATCCATGTGATCCTAACAGATGCAGCAGGGGTCATGGATGTCAAGGATCCATGTGGACTTAACCGATGCAGCAGGAGTCATGGATGTCAAGGATCCATGTGATCCTAACAGATGCAGCAGGGGTCATGGATGTCAAGGATCCATGTGGGCCTAACCAATGCAGCAGGAGTCATGGATGCCCAGGCTAAGGCACTATTAGCCGATAGTGATAATGATAATTCCTCTATAAAGTGTACAGTAAGGGGAAAGGTTTAAATGAAAAGACAAAGATGATGGTGTAGGATGTTTAGAAGACTGAATTAAGGTGTGCTGTGAGGGAGGTAGTAAAGAATGAGTAATATTACTGAGAACAAACCCATGGAGTAAGCAAGCTATAGGAACAGACCAGAGACAAAGTACTCAGGACATTGCACAGGGCTGCATGGATGAAGCTAAAAGGCAAAAGGAGTGGAAGGCCAATGTAGCTATACAGGAATGTGATGTTAGCAAGTAGGTCAAAAGAGAGGGCCTACAACATGTGAAAAAATGGGATGAGGGGGTCAATGGGGTAAAGTACACAAAGGCTGGCAATAAAGGCAACGAAGATAGGAAGTCTAATGGAAGGTAACACTTAAACGGACCTGGCAGAAGAGCCAATAAAGGAATCAAGGGCTTTTTAGGTACATAGCAGAAAGAAGAGAGGAAAAGAACTGTCCAGGCTAAGCAAATATGTGAGGTGGAAGTCACAGAAGACCCAGAAAAAGCAGAGCTACTGACTGAATATTTTTCAGTCTACACAAAGGAAAGGGGAAAGTGTCATGCGGGGGTTGAGGCAGGGCAGAATGTGTAGAAGAAAAGACATTTACAAGGAGAGAGAGTAGGTTCAGACGGAACTGTCTGCTGTTACAGAAGAACAAATCAGGACCAAACGGGCTGTGATTCAGAGTCCTCAGAAATCTGGTAGTATCTTGGCAGATGCCAAGATGGAGCTTTTCTATAGATTACTGGCTGGTGCAGAAGTGCCAGAGAACTGGAAAGCAGCAGTTGTAGTTTCCCTATATAAGGGGAGAGAAAAAAACAGGAAATTAGAAATGACAAGCCTGTAGTTTAATATCAGCAGTAATAAAAGTAATGGACATAATCCTGTGGGGAAGGCTAGTAGCATTTCTGCTGGATAGTAGTCTCCAAGACAGCAACCAATATGATTTCACAGCCAGAAAGGGCTGACAGTCACATCTTATCCAATTTCATGACTGGGTTACAAGTGACGTTGACCTGAAAGTGTCAAAAGATGATGTCTAGCTGCATCTCAGCAAGGCCTTTGACGTAATCCCACACAGGATCCTGACAGAAAAACTGAAGGGTTGGAGTAGAAAGAGAAATGAGGAACTAGAGAGATGCATGGATGAATGGTAGGGTTGTAGTAAGAGACAACATCCAAAATTAGAGAAGTGATTAGTGGAGTAGCCCAGGGGGTCTGTTTTAGGACCAGTGCTGTTCCAAATGTACTTCCCTTGGAGACATTTGAGGGAACAAAGAACAGGATCATCCTCTCTGATGACAACATAAAGGTGTAGCAGTAGAGAGAGAGTCTGGCAAAGGCCCTGGTAACTCAGTGTACAGACCCTGGTAACTCAGTGTACAGAATGGTAACAGATGAGGCTCAGTGTAAATAAATGCAAAGTATTACAGCAAGGCTGAAACAACCTGAGTACGAAGCATTGGATAGGAAAAATACAGCTGATGGCAACAGAACAGGAAACATATCTGGGGTGCTATCACACATGGAATAGACCACCAGGAGTAGAGGGGTGCTATCACACATGGAATAGACCACCAGGAATAGAGGGGTGCTATCACATATGGAATAGACCACCAGGAGTAGAGTGAGGGCAGAAGCAGCAAACAGAATACTGTGGTGTATTCTTAGAGATAGACTGCAATCAGCAGAAGCTGATAACTGAGGCAGAAGGGAAAATAATGGAACAGTAGTTTAACAACTTCAAGTATTCTTGGAGGGAAATCTGAATGAGGAGGTCAACGCTAGAATCAGTGGGTCTGCAGCCAACTGGCACAGAGTGTCAGGTGTAGTACATGATGGAAGAATGCCAAAGAAGCTGAAAAGTAAGGCATACAAGACAGTGGTGCAACCAGTATTATTGTATAGTACAGAAACCTGGGCAATAAAGGCTTAGCAGACGAGGAAGCTAGAGGGGATGGAAATGAAGTACCTGAGACAGGTGGTAGGAAGCACACTGTGGGACAGATGAAGAAATGAGGTCATAAGTGCAGAAGCCAAGCTAGCTCCAATTGCAGAGATGGTGAAAGAGAACAGATTTCAGTGGTTTGGCAACATGTGCAGAAAACCAGAAGACAATCTGGTGAAGAGGCTTTGGGACAGACAGGAAGAAGGTAAGAGGAAACAAGAGCGTCCAACAAAGAGATGGATGGATTGTCAGATAGAAGACCTGCGACTGTCGAAGAAGGTAGGATAGTGGCACTGAATCAAGAGCGATAATGACAGTTGACATGACACCCCAACCCCGTGTATAAAATGGGGAAAGGAGTTGATGAGGATGATAATAGCGTAGCTGTGACAATAGTACGTTACGTTTTGTAAAGCAGGAGTTTTTGTAGTTATATTTGTACCAGTTTAATGAGGGATGATGTAGGTGCAGAGACATTTTATATATCAGGTGTGGCTTCAGTTGGCATTTACAATATTTCTGGTTACAGACTGGCCTTATGTGCAGTGGGATGGTATTCCAGCTATAGCAATGCAGTGTGATTACAGGCATTTTTCTGCTTTGCTGTTAGGTTTAATTATGGACAGTAATGATTTGTCAGTGGACCACAATGGGATCTAAACAGTGAAAGGTTGAATGATGGAGAAAAAAGACTGGAATTTTTTAGGGTTGTGAAGTTGTAACCAAAGATTTCACTGGAGATCAAGCATCGCTAGGGCACTTCATCCACTCCTCCCACCCAATATGGGGAAAGCACATTCGGATTCATCTGCGTGAGCCCTGGCTGTAGCTTTTGCCATCCTAAGTCTGATCCCATAGCTGGACCACTTGTACCACAAGCGATATGCCTCAATACTAATGAATCAGCAGGTAAGTCACTGTACAGTAACAAGGGATGTGCATTATGATGTAATAACATATAACACAGGATGCACCTAATGATGTAATAACATGTAACAAGGAATGTGCATTATGATGTAATAATGTAACAAGGGATGCACGTTATGATGTAACAATATGTAACAAGGGATGTCAGTTATGTAATAACGCGTAACAAGGGATGTGAGTTATGATGTTATAACATGTAGCAAGACGTGTGTTATGATGTAATAAACTGACCCATCTTGGGCTGAAGCTGGTACTATTATACAATAGCACATATCTGCTATGCCTTTTGTCTTAAATAACTCAGTCAAAGAATGGTTTACCTGACTAGATCTCCCTCTAACACACTCATGTTGACATGCACCTAGCAAGTGTATTTAGTCAAAAACCTTCCAGGCCCCTGTCCTTACACTTTATCAATCTGCCTATGACCAAACTCATGTTAACTGGCACTTAGGTTGCTGGATCCTTTTTACTTCCATGGGCATGGAATTTACATTTCTTAAGTGTTGCACCATTACCCTGTGCTTTAAGGTCTGACATCTCTGTCTGGACAGTGAATATTTACCCAACTGTGTCCATAACAAGAACACCTGTCATATACCAGTGAACCTTCCTGTGCCATATTATATTTGATGTGTTTAATGAGGTGCCAGCTTGTCTTACAAATCTGTGTATTAATTTTACCACTAATAGAACTGTAAATGTACTTGTACTGTTTAACATATTGTTACTCTGTAAGCCGTACTGCTTTTGGTCCCAGATATTTTATGTGAGAATTCACCAGGGACAGAATGAGTAAATACACCCAATTAACTTTGTGGGCAGAGTTCACAAACAGGCTATTCATGCTTTACTTCAGTTTGATATAAAAGCCAGTTTAAATTACAATGAATCTGGCTGTACAGACTGCACCATACACTTCAGTGAAGTTTTCTCTTGCATTCACACTAAATAACATAAGATGTCTGAGTTTAGGGCAGATGAAAGAGTGGAAAAGATCACAAGGTCATTTGTCAATGTATTATTCATCACGGTATAATAAAATAAAGTAATATATAGCTTCAGCTGAAATCACTTCTTAACACATAAATGGGCTACAGCACAAAAGTTCTACTGCTGTCTATTGTTAAATATTTCAGAAGTGTGTTTACTAACAATAGCATGTCACAAAGTATTTCTTGAGCTTCTCATACTTATAGTCTACATAACAGCAAATTCATATTCTGTCTTTGTATAAGCCATCAGCACCATCCCAGAATCTGTGATGCTGTGTCTGTGCACATCCCTGGCCCAGTTCAAGGTCAGACAAAGCCATCACATTTTTGATGTTTTTCCAGATTGCAGATGTTTTAACCCTCCCTAGTCCCTTTATGACTGTATAATCCAGGTTTCAGTAACAGATGTAAGTGCAAGAGAAGCATCCAGTGTAAGCCCATTAATCCTGGGGGGGAGGTACACACACACACACGCTACACAGTATACTAAATATTGCAGCACACTCCATGGAGACATAGGACTGCCTGCCCTACAGCTCAGTGTTGCTCAAATGACTTTCAAAAGCTTGTAAAGATGGAGTCAGTAATAGTAAATAGATTCTTCTGAGTCACAAGCAGCTTACTGTTAATGTGACCAGTTGTTTATGAATCCCAGTTCTCTACCTTGTAGTACACTTATCCTCAAATACCCTTTGCATACAAACATATTTTTTTCTGAATGCGGGCAGCAGTCTGAGAGAAAAGGTTAATTTGGCGAGTGTTATTAACCAAATGGTCATTTGTGAAAGTCACGTACATAATACACTTAAATAAATAACTTTAGAAACCTAATTTCATACAAACAATTTAAAAGTGGCCAACACAAAAGGTTTCTCATCCAGGAAAAAAGAGGTCATTGTTCCCCTCTACTCATCACTCATTACACCCATTATAGAGTACAACGCCCCTTTTGGTATGTACCTCACAAGACATCTACAATAACTGAAAAGGCCACAGAAATACCTCACAAAGAGGATTATTGGCCTCAGACAGATGCTCTACGCAGACTGTCTCAAAAAACTCCAGCTTTACTCTGTCACATATCGCCTACTCAGAGGCGATCTCTGCCTAACATACAAAGCTATGTCAAACTCAGAGCTGTTGGACATGCTCCACTTAAAAAAATCCCAATCCCTCCGAGCTACATGCTCTAGGGACCTAAACCTTGTCACCACAATAAACAGAATATGCTGGAGGGATAAATTCGTGTCCCAGAGACCTCCCATACTCTGGAACAAACTACCTATCTATATCAAACAAAGCTCCTCATTAGCACTCTTCAAGAAAAATCTTGATGATTGGATGGGAGATAGGAAATTCACCCCGGGGATCACTTCTGTGGCTCTGCTCGACATGGGCACAGGAAAATAATTTTCTTGGGTGACAAAAGCCAGGGTACCATTTGGCTAGGCTTATATAGGCCCCAGGGCCAATAGGCTAGTACCTATGAATCTCTAAACCTATAAGAAACGTCTTCATTGAATTATCACATATGACACAGGCAATCATGCATTTATATAAATGCAAACAACGCATACTGACATATTTTCAGTTCCAAACATTATACACTACATATAATACATATATACAGTCATAGTCAATTGAACATTACATAGCTAAATCAATTCCTGCCTTCCTTTAAACCTCATTCCTCCTCCAAAGTATTATTCTGCATGTATTGTTCAGACAATTCCCATTTTTTCAATATAATTGGCTCCTACTCTTTTCCAAACATCCTTAAGGAAAATAACATTGCCAGTTATTTTATCTGTGTTACAATATTCACTATGTCTAGTACTGTTGGTTTAGACTTTGATTTCCATTTTCTAGTAATTGCTTTTTTAGCAGCCACCAGAATTAAACACGGCAAGGTCTTACTATGTCTACGTAATTCTGATTCTGTATCATAGCTCAAAAAAAAAACATTTCCGTAGTTACACCAATTTAATCACCCAGTATTTCTGACAGAGCAGACTGCAGAGAAATTTTAAAATCTGCAAACTCATTACACTCCCAAAAATATGTTCCCAATGACCTCTTTCTTCCCCTTCACACCTCCAACATTTGCTATCTACCTGAGAAAAAATTCTTTAAAGTCTGCTTGGGATATAAAAATACCTATGCAAACATTTCCAAGAAAAATCCAAAATCTAGACTTTGTTGCATATCTGGGAGCCAAACATATATCCTCCCATTGTTTCTTTGTGAATTGCTTATCCAGTTTCTCTTCCCAATTTTTTTGAACCTTCTCTGATTGATTTCTATACTTATCTTGCAATATTTTATATGCCCTACTAATTATCCCTTTTTTAGCAGCAGCTTCTGTTCTAGACTCTACTGAACACTCTACCAGTGCTGGTCCTTTGCTTCAGATCCCCCTATTTCTTTCTCTTTCACTATATTCTGATATCAATCCTTGATAAGAAAGGCAATGTCTAGCCTACAGTCTAAATGTATAGATCTCCCTCTCTTAAAACCCTCTTTTGCGCGGTTTTGCGCATAGCGCAACATCGGGCAGCGCCGCCTAATTGGGTTTAAACTATTCCTGGCTCCACAAAGTCTGCTCTTCACTTTTTCCCTTAGAACTGCTCTATCTCTCAATTTAAACACCATATTCTCATTTTAAGGCCCCTCACTGGTCCAAATAAGTAATCTTACAAGTTAGCACTAATAAACCATAAGCACTACTTACTCTTATACTCTCTACGATTACCTTGTCCCCTATTGGTCCATTTTAATTCAGTTCCCTATATTACTCTAGCATGTCCAAAGGTCAGTCAATGGTTTCCTCTCCAGTCCAGCTGGTGAATCTGGGAATTTTGAGGCAATGTTACAACTGTCTCACGTACACGGACAACCCTCTCCTCCTCCAAACAGGTTCAAATATATGTGAGAGATGCAACCATATAGCCAAACTGGAGGCTGAGCTCTCTCATCTCAAAACTGGTGTAACCAGTCAGGAGGAGAAGGTAACCTCACACAACACAATTCCAGTATCACATAGTCCCACCACAACAGCGAACCAAACACATAAAAACACAAAAACATACTCGGAGGCTCTAAATAATAATCTACCTAAGCAACAGAGACCTCCAAAGCAGACATCCAAGCAAACGCTACCCCAAAACAAAACACGTACAACACATAGCACACAAAATCAGTGTGCCAAGCAGTCACAGCCCTTAAGGCTGAATAACACACCTGATACTCTTGTAATAGGTGACTCTATTGTCAGACACACTGATGTCCCGCTCACCAGGCTGAATAAAGAGAAGGTCACAGTGAGCTGCCTGTCGGGCGCTAGGATCCGCCACATAACGCAAGCACTCAGGTCACTCCAAAGCAAATACAAATATGACTCAGTCATTGTACATGCTGGCGTGAATGACCTGAGACGTACCTCCATCGACTACATGAAAAGAGACATAGAGGAGCTCTCTGAACATGTAGCTCAGGCCGGTATGACCCTGACCTTGAGCAGCATCTTACCCTCACCTAGAATGATGCCACAGTATAAAGACAAAATGATTGATTTTAACAATTGGCTAAAATTTTGGTGTCATTCAAAGGGGATCCAGTGTCTGTCAGCCTGGGATGACATGTTTGACAAGCCACGTTGCTTTGCTAGGGACGGCTTGCACCTGTCACCCTTGGGCTTTCGGATATTGGCAAAGGCTCTTGCCACCCCCATAGTGCCTTTTTTAGGCAAGGCTCAAAAGTCAAACCCACCTCCATAGACAGCACAAGGAACAAGAAACTAAGGGTAATGCTGCTAAATGCCAGAATTCTTAACCTCAAGATGCATGCACTCGAAGCTCTCCTCAGTATGGAGAACATCGATATTTGTGCAGTGACAGAAACCTGGTTCAAGGCTCCAGAGAGCACCCCAGCACTACCAGGTTATACCTCATATCATGCTTTTCGGCCCCAAAACCCGGACCGAACCACAAAAGGAGGGGGAGTTTCCATATTTATCAAGGATATCCACACCTCCAGATTAGAGGCATTGCACGAAGTATCGGACACCATCCATGTGCAACTGACAGTGGGCAAGACTGCTTTTCAGTTTATAGCATCCTACAGACCACCCTCTCAAAGTCAGGAATCCCACTCGGCTTTCCTGAAAACATTGGAGAACATGAAGATCTCTCCAAACACCATTATATTGGGCGACTTCAACTACCCAAACATAGACTGGGAGCATTACTCAAGCCCCAGCACCTTAGCCCAAAGGTTCCTGGAATTTATAAACTCAAATGCTATGGAACAACTAGTCACCACTCCCACAAGAGGGGAAAACATACTAGACCTGATCATTACCAACATGGGGACTCTATGCTCCATACCAGAAGTATATCCCTCATTGGTAAGATCAGACCATAAAGTAATTTCACTGGATATCCTCATCCCGACCCCACCCCCAGCCCAGAAAACCACAGTGAAAAACTTCTCAAAAGTGAACTTCACACTTCTCAAAACCGAAGTGGAATCCTTCAAGGCCCCAGGGCCAGTGGAAACTACGGCCCAAATTGCAGAATCCTATATAAACGCATTTTACGGACATCTCCAGGAATGCATGGATCATGCTATCCCAAACAAAATCAAGACCCAATCATCCAAAGGCAGGCGTCCAGTCTGGTGGACCCCAGCCATAAATAAACTGTACAACAGAAGGAGGAAGCTACTACATGATAGAGCAAAATCCCTAAAAGGGAAGGCATCTCTGATCAGTACTAGCAAAAAATTACAATCCCTCATAAAATCCTCCAAGGCCAGCTTCGAGAGAAAAATTGCACAGGACACTAAAGACAATCATAAGGCTTTTTTCAGTTATGTTAGGAACCTGGGATGCAACTCCCAGACTTGTTCTGAGTTGATTCTAAGCGACAAAAATACACTGAACCCACAGACATCGCCAATATCCTGGCAGACAGGTTCAGTGCAAACTTCTCCCCCCCAAAAGAGCAAGTATCTATCCCGGCAGAGTGCAGCCTCCCAAACATCTCTGATGCTCAGGTGAAGGCCGCCCTCTCCAAAGCAAAAAACACTGCTTCCATGGGACCAGATGGCGTCCTGGGTTGCGTCCTACATGAACTCCAAGAAGAACTAATCCCTCAAGTAAAACTGCTGTACAATCTCAGCCTCACTACAGGATATGTGCCCAAAGAATGGCATACAGCAACAGTGGTCCCACTCCACAAAGGTGGTGCCTCTGCAGACCCTGGAAACTATCGCCCCATAAGCCTGACTAGCCTAGTCTGCAAGGCTATGGAGAGGATCATCATGGAACTCATAAACAGACATTGGGGACTTACAGACACTAGATCCTACCCAATTTGGCTTCGCCAAGGGCAGATCCTGCTTTTGAACCTGGTTGACTTCTTTGAAACAGTCATTTATTTATTATTTATTTATTTAACATTTGTTGACATCAAGGCCATAGATGAAGGGAAGGTAGTCCACACAGCCTATCTGGACCTCGCAAAGGCATTTGACACAATACCCCACTCGGGCATCATAGATAAGCTATCCAGCCTAAATATAAACCCCTATGTCACAAGATGGGTCGCAAACTGGCTCAAAGACAGAACCCGCAGAGTCAGAGTTGCTGGAGCCATGTCAGACTCGAAACCGGTCACAAGTGGTGTCCCACAAGGTTCTGTTCTGGGACCTCTCTTGTTCGGTATTTACTTTTCTGAGGGGAGGACTTTTCTGAGGACTATGGCTCACCAAGTTCGCAGATGACTGCAAACTGGTCGCCATAATCGACTCTCCAGCTGACACAAACATCCTTCAAAAAGGTCTCGCAGAGATGGATAACTGGTGCCAGAGCCATGGTCTAAAGCTAAATGCCAAAAAGTGTATAGTCATACCCTTTGGCAAAAACAATGTGCCCACAAATTACCACATAGGTGGTAACCCATTAAGTACAGAGAAAGTAATTAGGGATCTGGGGACCCAAGTTGATAGCAATCTCTCCTTTGACAACCACATTGTCAAAGTGGTTAGAAAGACCTTCTACATAGCCCACCTCATCATGAAAGGATTCACATCTAGATCAAGAGAGGTAATCGTGCCCCTTTATTCATCCCTCATCAGGCCCATCATAGAATACAATGCCCCTTTGGGATGTACCTTACCCGACCTCACCTGGAGGATCAAGGGACTCAAACAGATGCCATATGCTGCTCGGTTAAAAAAACTCCAGCTCTACTCAGTTGCATACCGCCTACTTCGAGGCGATCTATGCCTGACATATAAAGCTATATCCAACCCAGAATTAATGGACATGCTCCACCTCAGTAAATCTAAATCCCTTAGAGCCACGCGCTTGAGGGACTTGAACCTCAGCACAAAAATAAATAGAACATGCTAGAGGGACAGATTCATAACCCAGAGGCTCCCTTCGCTCTGGAATAGAATTCCAATTCATGTTAGGCAGAGCACCTCACTGACTCTCTTCAAGAAGAATCTTGATGAGTGGATGGGGGATCGTAGGTTTGTCCCGGGGATTACTTCCATGACACTATTAGACAGAGACACAGTAAACTAAACTTTAAAAAGGGCACAGTATACTCAAATCAAGGGGTGGCATAAGCCAAACACAATTGGGCTAGGCTTATAAATGCCCCAGGGCAGATAGCCTAGTATGAACCTATGAACCTATATGTGGCCTCTTCGCATTCTATTACATGTCCCCTCTCTAATTATTTGCTCCCAATACCTTGGTTCATTTAGCAGTTTTCTCCAATAAATTCCAGACCCTTCTTGCCTGTAGACTATATCCCTAATTGCAGTCACCCCAATTGGCAGAATCTCCTTCCTCCATTCCAGTATTGGCTTGGTTCTTAGAATGCCTTGTGCTACTTTATGAATATAATATTCTGCATGGTTATTGTTATTCTCCTTGAGGATCTGCATCCAAAATCCCAGTCTCTCCTTTTTTCTTGAGCCCCCCCCCCATTTCTTCAGCATCCCTTTTCACTGTGAATAATAGCTTCCTCCTTATGCTATGTATAGGAGTCTTAACTGTGTAGCTCTGAAATATCCCTTCAAATTAGGTCATCCAAACCACCTTGTGCTATTGAAAGGACCAACTTATCCCACTTGACTCTTGCCCTCTGCCCCTCCCAGATAAATCCGTCATCTATTTATTAATTGCTATACACAACTTCTCCTCTATTTGATAAAAACATGCTTGACCTCTGTATAAAAACTAAAGGGACTAATCATTTTCACTACGTGTATCTTGCTATCCATATTCATAAAACAGAGCTTCCAGTTTCTCAGTTTTTGTATTAGCTTTTGTTTAGTCTCTTCCCACATACCCTTAGCTGCCATAACATAATCCTTTTTAATCCATACTCCTAAGTACTTCCATTTTATCATGTACCCATAAATATAGGTATTGTTGAACCAATTTGTTGTGGGTATACAGTATACTTTACAGCTATTGCCTTTGTTTTATTTTCATTAATTTTGTATCCTGAAAAGACTTGAAACTATCTCAGAATGTCCCACAACACTGAGATGTCCTTTTCTGGTTTTATCAGGGACAAAATAATATCATCTGCAAATAACGCCAACTTTTCTTGATTACCATACCAATTATATCCTTGAATTTCTGAGTCCCTTATTTTATTTGCCAATGGTTCCAAATATAATGCAAACAAAGTGGAAAGAGGACACCCCTGCCTGGTTCCTCTGTTCAAACAGAACGTATCAGAGAAGAACCCTCCTCACACTTTAATTTTCACCTCCAATCCCTTATATATCCTCCTAATTAAGCTTATTATCATGTCAGGGAATGCAAATGCTTCCATTGTCCTACTCAAAAAATCCAAACTTACCTTGTCAATTGCTTTCTCTGCATCAAAACCCAACAACAACAGCAGTATTTCCTTACATTCCGCTTCCCTCTGGATCATCATTGTTCTATTAATGTCAGATGTTTACCTTCCCTCCAGTGCATGCCAAACATCATACAAAACATTCCAGCTAACAAAAGGGAGTGCTTATAATATCAATAATATTCAACCATTACTGGTTATGGATACAATTCCCACTAAATGCCTTCTTCTCCCAGTGCCCTAGAATGCTAGTGGTTGGGGTAATGAATGGGTCAGGACTGGTTAGGGATCAGTGGCTGGAAGTGTGGAAATAAAGTTAAAAAAGATAATGTAAAAGGCCTGTGTAATATAAAGGGATAAAGTATTTTATCTTTTTCAGTGGGTACAGCAGTGCACGTCATGTTCATAGGCTTATAGGTAAGTACTAGGCTAGCTGCCCTTATGGGTCATTTTAAGCCTAGCCAGTTTCACTTCTTGTGCTCGAAATAACCTGTCCTATTTAGTTACAGATGGGTCTTACTCATCCCATGGATGATACTTATATATTACCCCTAATGAGAATAAATAGAATCATACCATAGATAATTTGAGGGGACAGTATTTCTTAACTGTCCAGATTTTCACAGAATATCCACATTTTTACCTCATATTTTGGCTTGCTCCACATAAAACTGGTGATTTTCTGTCAAATCATTGAGGACTGAAGTCATTAAATAATGAGACACTTGAACTTCAGACTTCATATCCTTCAGAAAAAAAATGCATGTAAATGGAAAACCTGCTATTCTAGCAACTTCCTATGTTTATAAGAGCAATATTTAAAATCTATCCCTATTTTTGGGCCTTTGTCCCACCATTATTTTTGGCTTTATCCAGATTTCTTGCACTAAGATGTTGAGAGATATGGAGGGGATGCATGCATGGAATAAATAGTTTAGGAGCTGCCTCTGTCCATTAGTAGTACAGGGGGCAGTCCTAGACTAAATATTATGTTTCCCATCCATAGATCTAAGTTGTGCTTGAAAATGGACAGGGGTGAACTTTGTTTCATGTGGATGAGGAATCTGTTCCACAGCAGTAGTATCTTCTGTGAGATATGCTTGCCCCCCCAAACTATTCTGTTATGTCAAACCCAGAGCTTTTGGACATGCTCCACTTAAAGAAATCCCAATCCCTCCGAGCTGCACGCTCTAGGGGCCTAAACCTTGTCACCACAATAAACAGAACATGCCAGAGGGATAGATTCCTGTCCCAGAGACTTCCCATACTCTGGAACAAACTACCTATCTATATCAAACAAAGCTCCTCATTAGCACTCTTCAAGAAAAATCTTGATGATTGGATGGGAAATAGGAAATTCACCCCAGGGATCACTTCTGTGGCTCTGCTTGACAGTGGCACAGGAAAATAATTTTCTTGGGTGGCAAAAGCCAGGGTGCCTTTTTGGCTAAGCTTGTATAGGCCCCAGGGCCGATAGCTTAGTACCTACCTATGAACCTGTGAACCTATGTTACAGAAAAGGTTTAGATCCCTAGACAGAGTACTTCTGATGCCATTTGACTTGCTGATGTGCGCTAAATCCATCAATAATGCGTATGCGGATGCCTTGTCCACAGCACATGTCACCTGTTAGCAGTCTGTAGGCTAAAGAGTAGAGTGACAACGCTTTGAGTAGGTCCATGTAGAACATCTTGTTTAAGCCTCATATCCTTTTAGTAAGGTATCTCTGTGGGTGTTCCAGCTGTTACATGTGTCCGGACAGAGATATGCCAAAAGAGGCATTATATTCAATGAGTAGCCTAATGAGGACTGAGTAAAGGAGGACAATGACACCCCTAGATCTAGACACAATCCCTTTGTTTATAAGCTGTGCAATACAGGACTTTCTAACAAAAATAGACACATTATTGTCAAAAGTTAGATCACTGCCTACATAAGTTATCAAATCCCAAACAAATGGGCAACTTTTAGGAGCATATTTTCAGTGTGGTAATTCCCTAGGGTAGATGACTTCCCAACAGATACAGTAATGCATTTTTGGCATTTACTTTCAGTCCATGATTTTGGCACCAGTTATTTATTTGGGACAAAGTCATTTAGGGATTCAATGACTGGCCTAGCTTTCAGTCATCTGCAAACTTAGACAGAGAGAGACCTTTAATATTGGCTTTTACTTCAGAAAAATATGCCAAACTTGAGAGTTCCCAGAAGAGGACACTGGGGACTCCATTGGTGGCTGGTATCTTTGTGGAGGTAACTTGCCCTATTTTGATTATCTGCATCCTATCTGTGAGCCAGATGGCAATCCAAAAGGTGACAGGGGTTTATTCCCAGTTTATTTAGCTTTTTGACTATGCCTGAGTGAGGATTTGTATCAAAATATTTAGCCAGGCTGAGATATGCAGTGTGTACCATTTTTCCTTCATCCATTGCTTTGCTGACCTTTTCAAAAAAAATCTACCAGGTTGAGTAACCATGACCTGCCTTTGATGAATCCAAACTGAGACAGGTATAGTGTTTAGAGTTTACCTGTTCTAGTTGATTAATTCCATGATAAGTCTTTCCATGGCTTTGCATATGAGGCTGGTCAGGCTTGTTTGTTTGCAGTTGCCTGGGACTCTGGAAGGTTCTCCCTTATGCAGTGGAATGACTGTAGCTGTTCTCTATTTGCTTGGTAAAAACCATGTGTGGAGGCTGAAATTGAATAGTGCTGGGCTGTGGTTAAATCATGTTTCCTACTATTTAAGATGCCTCCATGGATATTGTCAGGACCCAACAATGCAGTACTTTTAGTGTTTGATAGCACTTTCAGGACTTGGTCTTGTGTGATAGCTGGAAGTGAGTCAGTTTCAGGTATACCTTTCAGGGGTAGATGAAGGGGAGAGAGGGTAAAGTTAAAACTAAATTTATCGGTCAGTAGGTTCACTATATTTTCAGCCTCAGTGTAGTTAACAGTTTACAATTGGCTCAGCCCATTGCTGCATTATGCTTTTGAGATTACAAATATAACTAAAAAGTGCCTTGTGCTTCTCTTTGGCTTGGGTAGCCATTTTAGCCTCAAAATTGCATTTGGTGGATTTTATTAAGGTCCTGAATTGTTTATTTCAGTGACAAGGTCTCTAACATTCTGGCAATTGCTCTTACCTTTGGTCAAAATTATTTTTTTTGTTATAAAGTTTGTTGATATTATGGTTATACCATGTGGGTTTGTTTCTGGGGTTTGCGCTGTACTTGTTTCTACTGGTTACAGCTGCATCTATGCAGCTGTGTAAGTGCTTATATAGTGTAGTGGTGTATATTTCTGCATATTCAGCAGAGTTAACTGGGTTTGCTGGGGATATGAAGCTTGCCAATGTATCACTTAGGATTAGATAGTTTGTCCTAAAAATATTTTTGAAGGTACCTTTGGTGGAAGGGATCTAGGGTTTCAGTTTTATATTGAAGGAGACTGCTTTCTGATGAGATATACAAGTGATGGTGCAAGATGGTCCCATATTAGTAAGGTCAAGATCTAAGATGATATTCCCCTAGTGGGTACTCTGACTAATTGTTTCAAGGTATTTGTACTGACAAGGTCCAGGGATCTCTGTACTTGTGCAGTAGTGGTGGTGTAGGTTTTCCAGTCTATAATTGGATAGTTTAAGTTATCTAGGAAAATGGTATTGGGTTTAATACTGAGTGACTTTAGTTCCTGTAGATAGGTGTTGTGGCTTTCTTTTGCCATAAAGGGAGTTCTGTAGCTAGCTAACATATGGTATGGGACTTTTCTTATGGTTATTTGGACATGAAGAAACTCTAGTGCATCGTGTTGCTTTACCAGCCTTGATGGGAGTCTCTTCCAGATTTGGTGTTGCAAGATTTTAGTAAAACATATGACAATCTATACAAGCGATCGGGAGAATGTGAAAATATACATAATAGAGATTGTATTACTGCAGATTATTTATAGTATTCAAATTGTACTTTTGTTCCACTGAGATATAGGCATGTTTTATTGCAAATAAGACTATATTTTTGCAACAACCATGCAAAGACTGTGCAGGTCAAGACAGGAAAAAACAGCATGCGAAAAATGTCTGATAGCAAGTGAAAGAGTGCCCACTGATCTGAAAACTTGTAGTCCTTGTCTGAAAATGTCTGATAGCAAGTGAAAGAGTTGATTGAAAAATGGTTTGGCAAGTGAAAGAGTGCTCTACAGTATCAGATGGGGTAATGTGAAGGGTGAGGAGCACTGATCTGAAAAATGTCTGATAGAAGGGTGAGGAGCACTGAGAAGAGAAAATGTCAGTATATGCATTTCATTTCTAATATGTTTCGGAGCAAGATGGATTCTTGAATGTTCTTCAGTATGTATCTGTTGATTTGCTTCCTAATATTAGCAAGAAATGTATAAAGATTTGTTCTATGTAGAAAGTTCTTGTATGAAATTTGAAACTCATGCCCCATATGGAAAGTCATAAACAATGAGTCAGGAGATCTTAGCAAAAATGAATGCTGTAGTGTTTATTTTAATTGGTCAGTGGTTGTTCTATGATTGTTACAGTAATGTTGCTTTTAATGAAAGAAGGTATAAAAGATCCTTTATTCTGTAGTCCAAGGAGACAGGATATTGATTTCTAGTCTCTCACATACGTATTTGTCTTTACAATAAAGGAGAGTATTATTCTCTGCTAAACTGTGTCACGTGAAAGTTATTGGTACCTTAACATTATTAAAATCGAAAACTCCAAAAGCATGTGGATCAAAATAAAAAGAACAAAACCATGTACTGCAAGTTGCATTCTCCTGCAAATATAAATAAATAATAAACATGAAGCACTTGAAACTGGATTGACAAACCTTGAATGTGAATGCATGCAAAAAAGTGCTTGTTTTTATTTTTTGCTGAACGTGAACTTTATTTTAGATTTTGCACTATAAACGAATTGTACTTGAATTAATGAGAATTCTTCCAATGAATGTCACTGGCATGCATAAAAAGTGGTGGTTTCCACATAAAAAGAGTATACTTTTTTATTTGAAAAATGTATGTCTGTATATGGAAGTGTTTTCTGATGCTACTGATGATAAACAAAAGTTATGTACTTACTATAAAGATAGATTCGTGTTGTCTCATTTTCATTTGGTTCAATGTTTGGGTTGTTGGATCCGATCAGAATTGACCTCAGCACCTTCTTCCAGAGCTTTGGATGCGAAACTCTGACTCCTCCTCTACCCACAATTCCCTCCTTCTACCTAAATTACCTCAGATTGAGTTTGCTGACTGTTTCTAACCACAGAGAAAAATCCTCTTGATAAGAATTAAATTCCTATGGAATAAAATAACAACTTATTAAGTACAATAAGTTTGATAATGTGACCTAAAGCAGACAGGATCTTTGTTGAGGTCTGTCAGAGCACCAGGTGTTTGGAGATGGCAATATGGAAGGGGCAAGGAGGGAGGGATGTTGACCCAGGAGAAAATGAGACAATACAGATCTATTGTTATGGCATGTACATAACTTTCATATCTGAAGTTGTTTATTTTCTTCTGCTTCAATGTCTGGAACAGATTCGCAAGCTGCCTAAAGGGACCTGGGTTGTATCAAGGTAGGAAATTCCTGAGAATGGAAGAGCCAAATGACGCATGAGCTGTAGAGTGTACATCCAATTTGTAATGAGATATAACTGCATGAATCATTCACCAAGTTGCTGCTGCACAAATGCCATTAATGGGAACCATCAATTGGAATCATCAATGAGAACTCTTCATGAATGCTGTAGTAGTAGCAATTACTTTACTGGAATGAGCCTTTGGTTTTGACTACAAAGACAAACTTTGATTTTTATATATAAAATAAATGCAGTCTGACAGCCACTCAGAAATTGTAACTTTTGACAAATTGTTTCCCAGTTTAGCTTTGGAAAAGAAGACAAATATTTGATCTGATTTTCTAATATCTTTGGTATGTTGTAAGAAGAATCTGATCTGTCTGTGAACTTCTAAGGTATGAAGCTTATATTCTATCCTTTGTTAAGAGTAATTGGGAAAAAGACAGACAAATCAATGGACTGATTAACATCGGCTTCAGATGAGACCTTTGGAAGAAAGGTAGGATTTGTGCTCATTGACAATCTGCCTTTGTGGAAAATGAGAAAAGGTGGCTTTCGTGACAATGATTGCAATTCAGAAATGTATTTAGTGGATGTAATAGCAATTAGGAAAACAGTTTTTCAAGAAAGGCACTTAAGGTCAGCTGATGCTGCTGGTTCAAAGGGTTTCTGAGACAACGACTGAAGTAAAATTGTGACATCCCATAAGGCGTCAGCAAAAAGGCTCCTTTAAAGAAGTTTTAGAAATTCTAAGAGAAGCAATGAAAGTGTCATTATGGCCTGTGTGAAAATTTGACATGGCAGCCATTTGAACTTTGATGATAGAAAAACTAGATCCTTGCTGGAAAAGTTTTGAAAGAAATTCCATTATTGATGGGAGGTGGCAGAAAAAAGGTCGAGTCCTTTTGATAATCTCCAAAATAGAAAATCTTTTCAATGTACTTTGATATGTCTTTTTGACTGATTGCTTTTGGGAAAAATAAATTATGTGAACTACTGTAGAAGACAACCTGGCAGCTCTGGCTATCATTAAAACTGGAGAAACCATGATGTTAACTTCAAGGCTTGCAGATCCAGTAGACAAATCCCAGATGGGTGACTCAGAAGATCTAGTGTGGGATCCAGCACCCAGGGTGGGTGTAGCAAATGAAGCCAAAGGAAGGGTAACCAAACCTGCCAGGCCAGAATGGGTCAATGAGGATAACCTTGGTCTTGCACCTTGTTGCTTTCTGTCTGAGTTTTATCAGTAGAGTTTATGATGGGAATGCATAGAGGAGACCTGAGAACCAAGTATAGTCTACAGCATCTCTCTGTGACAGTCCCTGTGGAGGGATGAAGGCAAAGTAACTGCTTCACTTGTTGTTCAGGTAAGAGGCAAAGAGGTTGTAGTAAGATTGGCCACAGCGACTGAAAATCTCCATTGTTACTGTTTGACAGACCACTAGTGAGACGATAGGATAGACCTGCTCAACTTGTCCACTACTACATTTGACATCCCGGGAATGAGCATTGCTACCAGAAAGTGATGGGAAAACATCACCCATTACCAGACTCACATGGCCTCCTGGCAAAGTGGATATGATCATATTCCCCCTTTTTCATTGATGTACAATACCATTGACATATTGTCCATTTGGATGGAAATCATAACCTTGGGTAGGTGTTCTTGGAAAGCCTGCAACACTAAGAGGACCGCTCTCATTATAAGATACTGATGTGAAGTTTGGCCTCTGTAGGTGACCAAGTACCTTTAACCATCTTCTCCTCAAAATGTCCCCAAAAGGGAAGCACCAGTGGTTGCTGTGGCCTGGGGTGTTAGTGGACAGAAGGGTCTCCCCTCTACAATTGACAAAGAGGTTATCTACTACATTATATGGTTTCTGCATACTTGAGCGAGAAAGATTCTGGAATGAAGGGGCTGGGGATACTAAATTACCTGAGAAGCCACCAGCCTTAATAATAGTACTCTTGCTGGTTAGAAGTTTGGCAAATTGTTGAACTGTTCTGATTTGACATCCAACTAATTCTATATGTTGAGCAGAGGGCAGTCTGGTCTTTGCATTATTGATAGCTATTCCTAACTGATCTGCAAGATGAAGAAGGAATGTTTGGTTCTGTATCAGTAGATCACCAGAAGTAGCACTTAGGAGCCAATTGTCTGGAAATGGGAAAATGTGTATCCCTTGCAGTTGTAGATGAGCTGCTACCATGGCCATAATCTTGGTGGACACCTGGGGGCTGTGGTTAGATTGAACAGCTGTGATCTGAGCTGGTGATGACTGGCTCCCAGCCAGAAACAGAGAAACCTCCCAGATTGCCTTTGAATCTTTATATGGTAATAGGTATCCTGAAGATCTACAGAGTACATCCAATTATCCTTCCTCAACAGAGGTAGTATGGACTGTACTTTGACCATCTGGAACTTAATTTGTTTGCCAAATCGATTGAGGTGGATGAGGTCCAATATTGACCCAAGGTCCCCTGTCTTCTTTGAACTAAAAATAACCTGAAATAGACTTTGGATTCTAACTGGTCTGGGGAGACCTGTTGGACGACTCTTTTTGCTAGCAACTTTGAAACTTGTGTTGCTGCAAATTCCAACTGATCAGGTGGCGTACCTGGAATCTTCAGTCTTTTGTCTGGGGGATAGAAAAAGGGCATGGTATAGGCTCTTGTGATTATCTTTAAAATCTGAAGTAATAATTTGTCAGTTTTGAGATTATAAGGTTAACTGCCCCTTGACTGCTTCCAGAGTGCAGCAGTCCACTAACCCTTCAGGATCACTGGTAAAGTTTCTCAACCCTGATTCTGCTGTCCACCTCTGCCTCTGAGGTGACATCCATTCAAGTTGCCTCCTCTTCTGCCTCAGGAGGTCTATCCCCAGAAGAGTCATGGTGAAAACCTTGTGTTTTCCTGAATCATATTTTCTTACCTCTTCTTTGATTCCTGGAATAGAATCTTTATGAAGCAGAGAAACAGATTCCTACAGCTACAAGGTCTTACCATCTTGCTCACTCCTGATAATAGTCCCTTTAACCTTGGGTCCAAAAACAGTGGAACCATCAAAAGGGGGATTAATAAAGGCTGCCATGAAACTTTTAGATAAATTGCAGCACCACATCCAGGCATGGTGATGCAGGGTAATGTCTGCAGCGCCACATCGAGGCATGGTGATGCAGGGTAATGTCTGCGCCACATCAAGGCATGGTGATGCAGGGTAATGTCTGCAGCGCCACATCGAGGCATGGTGATGCAGGGTAATGTCTGCAGCGCCACATCCAGGCATGGTGATGCAGGGTAATGTCTGCAGTGCCACATCCAGGCATGGTGATGCAGGGTAATGTCTGCAGCGCCACATCCAGGCATGGTGATGCAGGGTAATGTCTGCAGCGCCACATCCAGGCATGGTGATGCAGGGTAATGTCTGCAGCACCACATCCAGGCATGGTGATGCAGGGTAATGTCTGCAGCACCACATCCAGGCATGGTGATGCAGGGTAATGTCTGCAGCGCCTCATCCAGGCATGGTGATGCAGGGTAATGTCTGCAGTGCCACATCCAGGCATGGTGATGTAGGGTAATGTCTGTGCCACATCCAGGCATGGTGATGCAGGGTAATGTCTGCAGCACCACATCCATCATGGTGATGCAGGGTAATGTCTGCAGCGCCACATCCAGGCATGGTGATACAGGGTAATGTCTGCGCCAGCTGTTCTTGCTGTGCATCTGCTGCATTAGAAAGCAGGCGCACGGCTACATTAGAGTAGGTCGCATGGTGGACATCCAAAGGCACACTGGTGCTGAATATTAATGCAATAAGTACAGTCTCTGTTCTCTGGTCACATTCAAAGGTGAATATAGGTTCATAGCTTTTGAGCAAAAGGCCCTGAAT